>NC_058132.1:673253510-673309044 GCF_016433145.1 Gracilinanus agilis | reverse complement strand
AGAGAGAGAGAGAGAGAGAGAGAGAGAGAGAGAGAGAGAGAGAGAGAGAGAGAGAGAGAGAGAACGAGAATGCACATGCGTGTGTGCTGTTTTATATTTTGCCATGGCAAAGTTTTTTTGTTTTCCTGGTACATTACCCATCTTAAGACTCAAACAGTCTTGGTAGTGCAAGTAGTTTTTTTCTCCTGATTTTTGAAGACAAGGAAACTGAGGTTAATAAGAATAAAGTGATTTTCCCAATGCTATATAGACAGGAAATACCTGATTCAGATATAGATTCAAGGTCTTCTGATTCTTAAATATATTTCCTACTATATAAATGTCTCCCCTTTGAAAATTAATTTAGAAAAACACTACATCAAAGAATCAACATCACAAAATTTCATATTTGGAAAGGTCTTGTTAACTTCTGTAGTATTTTAGCAATAGAAATCAAGAAAACCTCTAATATTTTAATACTCCAATTGATATGAAATTTGATTCATATGAGCATTCCCACAGACTGATCACAATTCATCCATGACTATCCTTTATCCCTTAATTTTATCCATTCTCTCTTATTAGCTCAACCTGAGGGGTTTACCCAACATTCTGGGGTCTTTTCCCGAGTTCTCTTGATATCACAAGATTTCCAACAGAGTACTTAGACTAGTGATGGTGAACCTTTTAGAGACCAAGTGACCAAAATTCAATCTCTAGCCTCGTGTGAGCTCCTTGCCTTACCCCTGACAGGGGATGAAGAAAGTGCTCCCATTAGGCTGCTGGGAAGAGGCGTGGATGATATGAGAAATGCCCTCAGGCTCAGAAGGAAAGGGGGAAGGAAGCAGCCCCCTCTGGCACATTTTAGCACATGTGCCATAGGTTCACCAACACAAACTAGGCTATCCATCAGTTGCCTTACAACCAGGTCACCTCTGTCAATCATCTCTTAGATGACATCCTCTATATTACTTTTTTTTTATCATTCCTTGTTTATAGCATTTTGTAGCTTGCATGCATACACACACAAACATACATACACATTAGATCTCTGTCCATTGCCAATTGGCCAATCTTCAATCTCACTTATTTGGAGAACATAGTATAGTATTTCATTATTTGCAGCCATATACCACCAGAAAAATATTAGTATTAACAAGATATGATTTGGTTTCAGAATGAAGCTTGAGATCATCAGAAAAACTTAATAATTTCTCAGTGGTAACCTGAGTAGTTCAATATTCTTCTGGTTCAATTCAAGGTCCAACTTACTGTTCATCTGTAGTTTCTGTCCAAGACATTGTGTGTGTAAGTATGTGTATAATGTATGCATATATGTGTTTATATATACACATATATACCTATATATACATACATGCATATATACTTAGGGGCATATTAGGGGCATAAATATATATATATGTGTATATACATACACACACACAAACACAAACACACACACACATACACACACACACACACACACTGGAGAGTACCATTTCTGGCAAATTATGTTAATTCTTTTCCCAAAGGCTGCAGGAAAAATCATTTGTATTTACACATGAATCAGAATAATAAAATTCCTCCTAGAGCACCCTGAGTGAATATTGTGTCTTTGACAAGACAGTTTGCCTGCAAAACTCACTCTTCTGTTTCCTCCAGATTTTCCCAGGAAACAGAAAAGTTGGCACCTATTTTTCTTCGTATATGCTGGGAGCATGTTATGTCTGCAATGTTGGCTCTGACTCCAAAATCCTCAGTTGGCGACGGTGCCAGGCTCTGTCTCCTGAGTCACCAAATTCTGCTCCCCATAAGCATGGCATGAGGCCAGTTAATTGAACAAATCCTAATTATGCCCTGATAACTCTGGAAATCTTCATTACTTTTGTAAAGAAATTACTAAACATGGTTTCACTAAATGGAGTTGTGAAGCATTTTGGAATCAAATTAAGTAACGACAGGTATCTTTCTGCAGGACTGACATGTGGAAGTTAGTTTGGAAGCCAAAAGTTAAATGCATTTTATTAACTTGCAATTTGGGGATACTCGGGCCACAGTATCCTATCATTAGTAGTAAATGATCTGAAAAAAGAAACAGAGACTAAAAGTGGAGGGCATTTAGCAACTTCCCAAGATGACTCTGAGTACCACATAGGAGCCATCAGAAAGAATCTAATATCTGTTTGTTAAGCACCATCCATCATATGCCGGAGGAAGTATGGAGGAGCAAGATAGATCTGGTCTAAAAATCAACTTGAATTGGGTTCAAGTCTCATCTTTGAGCCATCTTGGCTGCTAGACCTTGTACAAGTCATTTAACATCTCAGTACCCTAATCAATTTTCTAATTGCAGAAGTTTCAGAGAAGGTGTGGACCTGTATTGGTAGAGGAGTATACTCACCTGAGAGTTTTCTATGCTAATGAAATGATAGGATCCTGCCCTGATCTAGCTTCCTTCAAGATTCAGGTCAGAACTAACCTCCCTCAAGAGACTTTTCTCTCTCCCTCTTTCTCCCACTCCCATTATTAGTGTCCTCCCTCTGTGATTAACTTCCACTTACACTATGTATGTAATGTAATATTGTTTATATAGATATATATATATATATATATGTGTGTGTGTGTGTGTGTGTGTGTGTGTGTGTGTGTGTGTGTGTAGAAATAATTGTTTGAAGGTTCTCTTATCCATTAGGCTGTGAGCTCATTGAAAGCAAGGACAGTATTCTTACCTTTGTCTCCCCAGGATTTATCAGAGTGCCTGGCACACAGTAAGCACTTAATAAATGCCTGTTGACTTCCTACTCTTCTCTTCCTTTCTCCTCTTTCCCATTCATTTACTTTTCCTCCTTCCTTTATGTCTTTCTAGTCTCCTCTATTGTCCTTTCCTCTCTTTCTTCCTTCTTTTCTCTCCATACTCTTTCCTTAGCAATCACTCTCACTTCCTGGCTCTAACCATCATCTTTTCCCTCCAAAATCTATATTTCCACAAATTTCAATTTCTATATTTTCAACTTGATTTCTCATTTGACATTCAAATATATACACATATGTGTGTGTGTGAATGTGTGTGTGTGTGTGTGTGTGTGTGTGTATTTCCAAATGACTACAGGATATTTCCACCTGAATGTGATACCTCAAACTCAACAGATCAAAGTTCAGTTTTTTAATTGAACTGCTAAGTTCAATCTTTAATATTGCCACTGGCAACTCCAGTTCGCTTGCCTAGTCTCTCATGTATTATCTCTAGGTCTCACTTCCCCCTCAGCTCTCACACCCAGCTGGCTACTAGTTCTCAATTAATTCAACCCAGACATTCTCTCTCAAATCTGTCCTATCGCCACTATTCCCTGGCCATTTGCCAGACCTTCATTACCAACCTACTCAGATTGTAGTTTTAAACATCTTTTGTATCCTCTTTCCTTCCTTTTACCTGTTTCTCACTCTTCTAAATGGAACATAAAGTGCCTCTAAAGCTGACCTTTTATTTGTTGTATTCAATGAAAAACATTTTATGTCTCTCTGGAAGAAACCATACTACTGTACTGATGTAATGACTTCCATACAGGTTAAGATTAACCTTGTTGAGAAAAAGGTCCAACACCTTTAAAAACAGAGAGGTAAGGTTGAGTTCTTGAAGTAATTCCAGTAAGAATTAGACTTAAACTGAAAGGACTAAGGTAAAGAGACTGTAAAATGCAGACTCTCTATTAAAAATAGGATCATGTTGGGAGCTTGCTGCCATTTGCTCATTCAGGAAGCATCCACTACAGGTCAACTATAAGATCAGTGAGAGACAGCCTTGGAAATAGAAAGCATTCCTCAGAGTCAGAATGACCAAGGTTCAAGTCTTGCGTCTAGCATCTTTGAACTGTTTCATCCTAGGCAAATCATTCATCATCTCAGGATCCAAAATTCTCAAAGGCTACCCTTGATAATGTACAATGATAGAGGGAATTTCCTCATTGAGAGTTCACTAGACCAGTGAAATAATGGAGCTGGACTAATCAGGTGATAACCATCAGATACACAAAGACAAGAACTGACACAATCCAATGTATTTGCCCTCAAAGAGTTTAAATTATCCTAGGGGCAAAATGTTTCTTACATATATAAATTAATAAAATACACTCTCATATATATAGATTCAAGGTAAGTATGTAACTAAATCATTTATAGTGGCTCTCTTTATGGTGACAAGATCTAAAAACCAAGAGGACCATCAATTGGGAATAATTGAATGAATTATGGCATATGAATATAATGGAGTAATACTGTGTGAGAAGAAATGGTGAAGGTTTCAAAGAAACCTGAGAAGTTTTGCATAAATTGATTTAGAGTGATATGAGCAAAACCAAGGGAACGATTTATACTATAACTTTATAAAAGTGAACAATTGTGAAATATTTAAGATCTTTGATCAACTCAGTATTCAATCATGATTCCAAAGGACCCATCCTGAGAGAGAGGTGAGGGAACTACAATGCAGAATTAGACACCCATCTTTTGGACATTCTTCATGATATATTTATTACAACAATTTTCTTTCTTCTTTTTTTCCAGCGAGGCCTAAAACTTGGAGGAAAAATAGATAGGCTTAATATTTTGAAAGAAAATATAATTAAAAAACAAAGTAAGTGTGAAGTATTTAAGGGGACTCTGTTAACAGAGGTATCAGAAAGGTGAGGCCACCTTAGGAGGTGGCACCTGAGATGTGCTTCAAAGAAGGCTGATAATTATAAGAGGCAGAGCTGAAGAGAACATTCTAGATCTATTGTCGGTGAATACTGATCCTGCCTGGAAGAAAAGTACTGTAGAATTGTACTGGTATTACTCATAATAACCACAGGGGAAGGAGACATTGATTTTTTTCCTTTGTGCATCTTTTCTCTCCTGACCTAGAAGGAGAAAACAAGAAAGGCTAGATGGAGGATAGAAGGAAGACAACTAAGGGTTTAATGTGCTTGAGAGAGACTGTGATCTGTCTTGGTTCTATGAATTGTCAACAAAATAGTTCTTCCTACTCCTTGGCTGGGAAAAAAAAAGTTTCAGAGAAGGGTGTTGGCTAAGGTGTTAGGGTAATCACATAATTACACAGCTGCTATCCAGAGGCAGCAAACTGAAATGTGAAGCCTTTTCAGCAAATGGGCTCCAAGCCCAGAAGTCCAGAAATACTAAGGCTTCAAAGCAGGGTAGAACCTCCGTGTGACCTTTGAATGGTATTGTCCAATTGCAAATGTAAGTAAAATTCCATAGCCAGGATGGTTTGTTTTTTGTCACTGTACTCCCAGTATCCAACACAACACTCAGTGGATAGTAGGTCTTAAATAAATGCTGGCTGAATTGAATTAAAGGTGAAAAACCCCCTCACATTAGTTGCAATGTAACGCACGACTATTTGAGACTTTTTGTACAGAGTTCCTGTATACAGCTACACTTCTAGGCATCTGAGAGCCCCAAACTGGTGGCCACTCATGACCAAAAATGCTGACAGCTGAAATTAGAATGTTGGAGTCCAACATGGAGGTGACTTAATACTTGATGCTTCTGACTCTCTAAGATAAGATTCTAATGGGACTGAAAATATAGCAGATGGTTAGTAAAGAACAAACTGCTCCTATCTAAAGCATAATTTCTCTCCTAACCCCTGTACCAAAGGATTTTCCCTTTTCACATTTCAGTGTGCATTAGAAATTTATTATCGAAGTTAAAAAATGTGTATTCAGCCTGGATGTAATTTTACTTACTTAAGCTAGCGGCTGACCTACTCAGTGCTTTAGATCTCTGCTGCCCAAATGGAGGGCTAGATATTACTTCATTGTGAAAAGCATGAGATAGTATAGGTTTCATTAGACCACACATTCAACAGGAGTCAACAGTTATGACATCACAGCCAAGAAAGCAAATGCAATTTTAGGATACATTAAGGGAGGAATGATGTCCACAATGTGGGAGGAAATGGTTTCCAGAAGGTCCATGTCTTGTGTATCTCCTTAGATTGTTTAAAGAGGGACATAGCTCTCTAATGCACTCTGCCCTGGTCAGACTACACCTGCAACACTGTTTTCTAGGCACTATTGTTTCAGGACATAAAGATGCTAGACAGCATCCAAAAAAAAAAATCAACCAGTAAAGAACCTTGAAAGCATGACATGAGTATCAACTGAAGAAAGTAGGCATGTTTAATATAGAAAAGAGAGAATCAGAGTCTCTACAAAATTTCCAGAAGGGCCATCTTGTGTAAGAGGTGACTAAATTTGTGAGAGAAGAACCAAGAACAAGCAAAGAGATAATTTGAGGTTTGTTATCGGGAACAACATTTTAATAATTGTTATTTTTCAGGCATTTGTTACTCTTTGTGAACTGATATGAGGTTTTCTTGGCAGGGACACTGGAGTGCTTTGCCATTTCTTTCTCTAGCTCATTTTACAGATGAAGAAACTGAGGCAAAGAGGGTTAAGGGATTTGCCCAGGATCACATAGCTAATAGTGTCAGAATACAGATTTGACTCAGTAAGATGAGTTTTCTTGACTCCAAAATTGATATTCTATCCACTGTGCCACCTAACTGTCCTTCATAGTACATAACCAACAAAAGGAGATTTTTATAGACATAGAGTCTTCCTCCTCACTGGAGGTTTTCAAGCAAAGGAGTACTTGTTGGGCAGATTACACCAGAGAGTCATCATTTCCTATATCAGTTGAATTGGATACCTGTTAAGTGCCCTTTACAAATGTCAAAAGTTTGGGGTATGCCCCTTTAGGAAGGACATTGATGGACTTGGGGAACTTCCAGAGTAGGGTAACCAGGGCAAATGGAAGGGCTTCAGTGGGAGAATTATTTGAAGTAACTGGGATTGTTTATCTTATAGAAGAAAAAGATTTACCAGGCATGATAACTATCTTCTCATATTCAAAGTGAAGTCCTTACAGAACTAGGAATAGATTTGTTTGACTGGACCCTAGAGAGGAAAGGAGAAACAAAGTTCAATGGCTGAAAGTTGCAGGGAGGTAGGTCTAACCTAAATGACTGGATATTATTTTGAATAACAAGAGATCCCCCAAAGTGGGATGGACTACTTAGGAAGATAATGAGTTGCCCTTCATTGAAGGACTCCAAGGGAAAACTAGATGACCATTTGTTGGATGTGTGCTGGAGGAGATTCTTTTGAGTGAAAGACTCTATTACATGTCCTGTATACTTACTCTGAGTTTGGTAATTTCATGTCTCATGGAAACTAGAGGTTCAGAACCCCTGAAACCCACTGGAAACTAAATGTTATGCCTAGAGTGTCTGACAACACAAGTTCATTTAGTGCCAAGTAGAGCCCAAAGTTTTATCTTCCATTTTATGGATATTGTAGCCTGTCAGCTTGGTGAGCTGCCTTGCATTCTATCAATCTGCTGTGTGGACAGGCAGCTCTGGAAATCTATCAATCATATTATACAGTTCCTCAGTATTATGTCAAATAGACAACAAGTTTTATTATAACCTGTTTTTGTAGAAATTATATAGGACCCATGCTGCAAAGATACACAGCCCAGAGTTTTGGAGATGAGGGTATAATTTTACATTTCTACAATCTCAGTATGTCCTCTGATCATACCAACCAACATGTCAATCTTGGAGTGCAGCACAGAATTTGCTTTACAAATTCATTTTTTTCCAAGAGGGTTTAAAGTTGGAACTAAATGCAAATAGCATCATGGAATAAATTGGAATATAAACTAATAGAAATGAGTTAATGCCAGAGTGTTGATACATATGATACAGCTTATTACTGGAGGAAGTATGCCCACTGGTCAGTTAGAGGTTTCATTATTTACAGAATAGAAAGATGTCAACGAGTAGCTCAGAGGAGATATAAATAATCTGTTGTAAAAATGTATTACCTTGAATATCTTGTATCTTTGCTAGCTCTGAATGGTGTTACCATTTATTCTATTTTGTGATTAAGTTTTTTACTTGCATAAGTACTCCAGTGATCCAGTGGAACTATATTTTCACCAATGTAGGTATTCCCACCAATGATCATATCATAATCCACCATGTCTGCCCTTCCTGTGCAACTCTCCAATGTCCTCCCATCAGTTTACCTCAGGAGATCCACCTACTCTGAAAGGACCTTCCTCAAATTCTCCTATGAATTCATGAAAACACCAGTGGGGCACAGGTGATGTCCATCCATCAGTTATCTTTGGCTCCCAGCTCAATGGACTCCTAGAGAGCCTGACTGCTTTTTTTAATCATGTATTGCTTTGATACCATACTTGACTCTGTTACTCCTTCATTATTCATTGGATCATGAGATCACATATTTAAAGCTAGAAAGAACCATCAAAGTCAATTGATTAATTCTCTGTCCCATTTTGCAGATGAGGAAAATGAGACTTTTAGAGGTTCAATGACTTGGACAAAGTAATATAGATAATAAGAGGGAGAGGCAGAATTTGAACTTGGATCCAGTGTGCTCCCCACTGTATCACTATTTCGTACCCACCATATAGCTCCCTGTTTCCCTATGGACAAAAATCAACTTCAATTCATCAATGTTTTATGGTGTAGAGACATAATAACCCTAGAAGAACAACAGTATGAAAAAGAAGGGGCTTTGTTAAAAGAAGAAGCATATAATTATTAAAAATTTTGCCAAGACCTAGAAAATGCAAAAAATGTGTTATCTATCAGCAAAATTTCCAGTTTAATAGTAATGCATATATGTGCATGTGTATTTTCTTCCCAAAGCTGGGTAAATCCATAAATTGCCAAAAAATGAAAAAGTGTTGAATGCTAGGGCCTGAATATAAAAAAAAAGTCTGGGAACAAGTTAAAAGAACAGCAGTAAGCAGCCCAACTGATCATCACAATAGTTCTGGGTTCTCCATTGTGTAAATTATGGAGATCAGTCTCCAAATCCTTATTAATTTTGTAAGGAAAGGGAGACTCTATGGCTTCCCCATCCCCACACTCTACCTAGCTCATTTTAGTTTGGCAAAAATCATGAATTCTCCTTAAGAAGAAAGCTGGGTAAATGAAGAATCATAATTGAGATGCTTTGGTGACATCATGTAGGAAATTATGTAAAGAACCAAACAACAAAAATAACCACACTATATAACCCTTGTAGTATAATTTGTGATTTTCATAATCACATCTACTTGACTTGGCACAGAGAAAAATAAAGCTTCATATGCAATCAAAAAACCAGTGTGTTAGACCTGTCCAATTACATGCACTAAAATGATTAGCCTTTCCATGATGGTATTGATAATAGCAGAATTTAAACCATTTTAAATCCATTTCCCTAAATTATTATTAATAAAAATCCATTAAGGTCATTTCTAACCTGAATTTGAGGTCCAAAGAATATGTTTTCTTAATATAAACAAACTGTTCCATAAATAATGAATTAGAGTTTGAAATCTGCACACACACACACACACACACACACACACATATCTATCTATATGACAATACTCCATTAGCACCTTCTTGAGGAAAAGAATGGTGTCTTAGTATTAGAGAATTATCCAGAGAGCCAAAACGAGGTTCTAAATGGGATGATTTCACTGATAATCCTAGGTTATTAAGCAACAATAAACATTTATTAAGCACTTAGTGTGTGACAAGCAATGTGCTACACTGAGGATACACAGATGAACACAAAAGAGTTTGGGGTTGTTTTTGTTGTTGTCATCAATGTTGTGTCATACCTGACTCTTCATGACCCCATTTGGGGTTTTCTTGGCAAAGATACTAGAATGATTTGCCATTTCCTTCTCCAGCTCATTTGGCAGATGAAGAAACTGAGGATATCATGGTTAAGCAACTTAGCCAGAGTCACCCAGCTAGTAAGAATCTGAGGCTGTATTCGAATTCAAAAAAATGAATCTTCCTAACACCCAGCCCTACACTTTTATCCACTACACCACCTAGATGTCTCTTATAAAAGAGTATCAGCTCTCATTGAACTATATTCATGGTAGTGTTGGGATGGCAGTGGAAAGGGAACAACATATACAGGGATAGATTTCTTTTTTAAGTAATACAAATTCCTTTGAAATGGAAAGAAAAGCTAATAACTATGGCTTCCAGAAAGGCTTCAGGTAGAAGGAAGCATTGAACTTGTGCTTTGAAACATCAGATTTTTTTCATTATTTTCATATTTTAATTTGGATAACCCTAAGCCTAGTATCATGACTTCCAGTAAACATATGTTGAACGAATTAATCAACTGCCTTCTAAAAGGATTGTAAAATAATTTTAGATTTCAGTGTCACCACAGAAAACATTTTCTATAGAAATAGGTTCCAGTTTGATATTCAATACCATTATCTGCTACAGAAAAAAAAATCTGAATAAACTCAGAGGAAAAGTATTTAGGCAAGCTGAACTGAGACTTCTTAATCCCTTCAACACATACATCTCTGTACCAATAATGTAGAACTACAAAAATTGATCTGTGGGAGTTGCCTCTTTCCTTGGAGGCTGCTCTGTACTCAGAACAGAAAAATTGAGATGCTAAAACCTTAGCTTTAAAAATGTAGAAAATGCAATTCATTCTCTATATGGAAAACATCATTCCAGATATTTCAGAATCACAGAATCATAGTGTTAGAACTAGAGGGAATCTTAGAGGTCATTGAGTCTAATTCTTTCACTTTACAGACAAAGAAACTAAAACTCAGCAAAGTTGAATGACATCTAAAGTCATACAGGAAGTAAAGAGCAGAAGAAGAATTTAACTCTTTCCACTATAGTACACTGTTGACAGCATTTCTAAAAACATCACTAAAATGATGATGATCAGAAACAAAATAATTAGTTGAGATGGTGAGAAAATACATTTGAAATACAACTATGCTGTACTCATACTCATCATAGATTCAAAAATATTTTGAGAATGAATCAGAGTTAATGTTTTCAAAATGGGCAGATAATTATAGACGGGGAAAAGAAAAGAAAAACAATAAAACAAAACATCGCCAGTGCTTTGAATATTTATATCTATACAATATATACTAATACATTAAGAAATAACACATTTATTTTGCACAGACTTCCATTAACTGCATATATGTTTATATATCATGTGATCTGGAGTATTACAGCTATAAGAGAAATTTTAATGGTGAGCAATTCAGCTTCCTGCAAGAAAAAGTTCCAGAGGCTACCTTGTTGATGCTGAACTGGTTTCAGATTTTGCTTATTTTAAATTCACTTGCTAATGATTTTATCAATGTAGAAGTTGTTTAACTTCTAAATAGGTTTTTTATTTGTCATATTGTTCTGTCAGAGAGGGTGGGAAGGAGAGAGAGAGACAGAGAGACAGAGACAGAGACAGAGAGAGAGGAGACAGAGACAGAGAGAGAGGAGACAGAGAGAGAGAGAGAGAGAGAGAGAGAGAGAGAGAGAGAGAGAGAGAGAGAGAGAGAGAGAGAGAATTGAGGAAGAGGAATGAGTTGATCACTACACACCTTATCAATTGACTCCAAACCAGATGATGAAATCACAGAAGATAAAAGGTAAGAAACAAAGATATTAAGGTATTAAGGTCTTGAAAAGAGAGCCAGTTCTGGCTATTGGGAATTGAGCTGATGAGAACAAATCTAGAAAGGACAGCTATGTGACCTGTCCACCAGAGATCCTACACTCAAGAGGAGAAGCAGAAAGAAAATAGGAGAAAAGGAAGGATACCAGGACCCACTTTCTTTGCTTTGACCAAATCATGTCCTTTGACAATTAAAAGTAAAGTACCAAAAGCAGTTACAGAGTCATAGTGTTAGCAGTATAGACCTCAAAAGTACATGGAAACAGGAAGAAGTTGCCCACTTGGTTACCTGTCCTATCACTGTAAGTATGGAAGGACAAGGACAGAGCCCATAGGACTACTAACATATATACACTATGCAAAATTGAGCAATTAAACACCACAGGGCAAGGGAGAAACTAGGTGGTTCAGAGAACTGAAAGCCAGGTCCTAGGTTCAAATCTGACCTCAGACACTTCCTAGCAGTGTGACCTTGGGCAAGTCGCTTAACCATTCCTTACCCATCTTCTGCCTTGGAAACTATGCACAATATTGACAAAATGGAAGGTAAGGGTTAAAAAAAAGCACAGGGAGTATGAGAAAAATTGAGCTAGGGTATAATGCTCTAAAACTTTGTCCTGATATTGGTGGGGGGACCATAGAAGTCTAAGGGAAAAAATAAGTTGTAGCATAATTTTATACATGTTAAATGGTTAAGAAATACCTAAATACTACAATAAATGATGACCACATGGCTGGCCTTGGGCCATTTCTAAGCCCATGTCTAGGCTACATGAGAAAGTTGGGAGGTCCTCGGGGCAGAGGCAGAGGGGGGGGTGGTAGGAGTAGAGGAAGGAGTGGTACAACCCAGCCCTTCTCCTCAGCCCTTTGCTCCTTCTGCACTAGAAGATATAAATAAAGATGGTGCTTTACCTTGACAAAGCCCAGGAGTTTGCTGGTTGAAGTGGCTGTGGGAAGGACTGCAGTGGGAGAGTTATTGTAAAGTTGGCCAGTTTCCTACTTTCTCCCTGTTCCTTCTCATTCTCCTCAAAATATTCCCCGATATAACAATCAAGTTTGAACAAACACCCTGTAGCAGAACTGACTGTACAAACATACATACACACACGGCTATATCCATTTCTGTAGATTCTAACTTATGTTTGCATCAATTCAGCAAACTTCCAATATGGAAACTCTCTACCAGGGCCGAGCAACAAGGTAAAATATTCCCACATTATAGTGTCAGATAATTGTCTAGCGGTTAGGTCACATCACGTGTGTGTGTCAAAGGCAAGATTTGAACCCGGGTAACCCTCATTTCAAAGGCTCTCTCTAATCACTAGGCCATCTTGCCTTTCCTCATATTATACATCATAAAAATTATCAGTTTTATATAGTGATTTATCCAGAAATCCATGAACTATGGAGTCAGAACACTCCAAAAGGGCATCAGCAACATCATAATTAGCCATTTTGGTGCCTTCTCAAAATACTCATGAAAGAAAATGGACTTTTCAGTGACTTCTTTTGTTGTTTGCTTGGGTTTTTAAGTGATAAATTCAGTTGGGGAATAGACTTTGGGTGTCAAAGGGCAGGAGAGAAGGGACAAACTAGGTTGAGTTCACTCACTGGTGCTATTTCTAGCGGAACACCGTCAGATAATATCCTATTTAATTAATCAGAACAGAAAGATGGTGAAAGGGATAGGACTCTGGGTCTGGAGTCAGGAAGACTCATCTTCCCCAGGAGTGGGAGAGAGGAAGAGGGAGAACAGTCAGAAAAAAGAAGGAAAAAGAAAGAAAAAGAAAAGTAAAAAGGAGGAGAGAGCAAATGCATAAGGAGAGGGAAAGGGACTGGACTTGTGACTTCACTGGTATCTTGGAACTCAAGTCATAAATATTACCCAAGGAACATTTCTTCATCTAAGGCACCCTCTCTCTATAACTTCCATAATATCCCTCATAATTATTCTTGTTAAATGTCTATTGTTCCTTTGGCTTCCTGTTAAATGTCACCAGCTTACAGCCAATTTGGAAGATGTCATAAAATTTTAAAATGGACTCTCAGCTGACCCAGTTGATTGAACCACCACCAAGGAACACCCATGTGTTTGAACTGTTCTAGATCAATCCTAATTCTGGAGAACTTCAAGAAAGAGAAGGTCCACCATCATCCTCACTAACCTACATTAGTGGCTAGCCATTCTCCTAGCTAGGATGAATGTCTCCCTTCCCAAAACATATAAGCCCTTTTCTTCTTCTTATATTGATAGTGAGAAAAATCACAGCTGGCAGCCCCTCAGATACTTAAAGTCACTGTTGGGTCTTCATTTCTCTATACTGAATAATACTAGCTTTTTCTCACTTTTTCTCAGAGGCCTTATTTCTGTTCCTGAATAATTCTTTATGTTCTCTGAACTTTTTCCAATTTCCATACACTGTCCTTAAGAACTGAAGCCCCAAACTTAGACAAATACTCCAATGAACTTAGGCAAAATATTTAGCTATCATTCTGGCATAACAGGCTCATCTGAGTAATAGCTATATTTCCCAGGATACTCCTGATTTCCATAAGGGCCATTTACTTGAGGCTGAAGAAAAAAAGAGAAAATGGAGACTTTTCCCCCCTGGCTTCCTACAATGAAAATTGGCAATAACACTTTCTTTGGTTATTGGATTATTCCATGTGGAACCACAGGAATGAGAGACACTCTGACTACTGAAATTTTGGTCAATGACTCCAGGGATAATCAAAAGTAAATAATCAGCTACACACAAATTTCTTGTTTGGGAATGGAAGGGAGGGAAAGAGTGAGTGCCCCATCGAATTTCCTCTACTCTAATAATGCTGATGCTCCATAGGAGCATAGATTGGTAGCTGGAAAAGATCTTAAGAGGCCAGCAAATCCAACATATGAGAAACTGAGAGCATAGAGAGAAGGTGACTTACCCATGGTCATATAGATAGTAATTTGCAAGGGCAAATGGCTGGTGCAGTGGCTAGAGTACTGGGCCTGGAGTTAGGAAGACTCATCTTCTTGAGTTCAAATCTTGCCTCAGACATGCTGAGCAAATTATATAACCCTGTTTACCTCAGATTTCTCATCTGTAAAGTGAATCAAGGTGAAAACAGCCAACCACTCCAGTATTTTTGCCAAGAAAACCCCAAATGAGGTCAGGAAGAGGCAGACATGTCTGAGAAAGACAGGTAAAAAAGCAAAGTTGGATTCCAAAGACCTGGACCCAAAGCAACAGAAGCAGGTGCTAGTTGTACAAAGCTGGCTGGCCCAGGTATTTTCTATAGTAATTTTTTTTGGCCATGTGGGCAGAGTAAGTGTTTACATAAGCTTTTCTTAGAGTAAATGGAGGGGCAGTATTGTTTTAGGGGCAGCTAGATGGTCCAGTGGAGAGAATACTGGACTTGGAGTCAGTCCAGAGATCAAATCCAGCTCAACACGCTTAGTAAACTCTGAGACCCTAACCAAGTCACTTCAACTTTGTTTTAGTTTCCTTATCTGTAAAGTGGGGATTATAATAGCTCCTACCTTCCAGGATCATTGTGAGGATCAAATGAGCTTATAGTTATACAATGCTTTGTAAACTTTAGAGAGCTTTAAAGATGATAGTTAAATTTTCTTATTGTATGTCTTTGTGATCCTAATCTTATTAAATATTTGAACTATTCCAATGTGCATTCATTGCCTAATCTGTTGTTTACTTATTTTATTATTATTACTGTTGGTGTTGTCATCATTATAATTTTGGAATGGGGCCATAATTTAATCATAATTCGTCATGACCAAAAATGTCATATTTATTGTCTCAGGGAGCTGACCCTCAGATGGGACGTGTTTTGGGGCTGACCCTCAAAGCCCGTCCAGATGGGTAGATCTCCTTACAGTTGGTACTCCACTGGCATAGACTTTGAGATCTCAGGCTTACCTCTATTCCATGCTGAGGTACCAAAGCAGGAACTTCTTGGAAGAGTACTTCTTCCATTTTTGGTCAAAATAGAGTGAGGTTTTTCAATATTTGGCCCACAAAAAAAATAGAGCCAGGGTTAAGAAAATATACCCAATGTAGTGATTTTTGCCCACTTACTCTGGGGACCCCTGAGGCATGGTAAAACCCTATAGCCCTGTTACTATCAGGATCCCTCCCTACTATCTTAGGGTTACATAATTAGTATATTAGGACCTGATCTTGTCTCCTTAACAGCAATCAATTTTACTCCCTCTAAGGGGGAACCATCCCTGCCTTGGAGAGCCTAATCTGGAGTCAGGCTCTAATGAGGTGTAATTCTTTAAAGCTGAGAAGATGAGAGAATACCCTAACATCATTTTTAGTCCCTATATAAGACCCTCAGCTAGCCAAATCTCTGATGCCACTTTCCACCTGAGCACAACCATTCCTGGTCACCTCATAGTTTTCCCTCTCCAGCCAAGCTGTTTCTGGTTGTATATGCTGAAATAACCTTCTTTCCCTTTACCTACTTCCCACCTCCACAGTTTTTGTAGTACAGCCTTTGAGCCACTTGGATTTCTTCTTGGCTGGCCTGACCTCTGGCAGTTCCCTAAATTTATAAATAGGTAAAAACAGATGTTTTAAACTCACAGCAGTTGCACCCTTATCCTGAGATTCATCTCAGGGAATACAAAGGCTTAGAGCACAAACTCCATGTCCCAAAAGGTAGACCTCTTCTTACCTTTAATAACTAAATTGGAATTATGGGATCGCCCTTACTGTCATATCCTTTAGTTCCCCTTCACCATGACCTCTTTAGCAGAGCCAAAAGGGATGGTATATCCATTGACCCTACAGGGACAAGAGGTGAATAATTAAAACCTAATACAGTTCATAACCTAGTCAGAAACCCCAAGTCACGTGTGATTTTGGCATATTTCAGCCATATAAAAACCAGAGGATTTGGGTATGACAAGCAGATTGTGGGGAGAAAAAAAGACTTTGACTCTTAAATTGACTTGGAGTGAAGTCACATCCAAAGCACATCTCCTACAAAGACCAAAAACCACAGAAGAATCAGCATCAAGGGAGAGATAATAGAGAAAGCGTCTGCTAAGGATTGTAGAGAAATATTCATTAACTAATTAAGAGTTCATTAGGAAATAGAGTTAAGTAGCATAATTTATTGATAATACATAAGAGAGATTAATAAGTTGGGTTTCTTTAAATCTGAATGGAATATTTCTCTACAGGATGCTGAGCAAAGGACATGAAGAAAAAAGTAATGGCAGCACTACAAAGGAGGATAAGAAAGGGACAGATGTACAGACACTGGAGATGATAGAAGCATAAACAAAGAATGGGTGAGGAGAAGGAGCTAATTTCTCAGTGCTTAACACCAGGTCTGGCACTTAGTAACTACTTAATTAATGTTTGTTGTTTATCATCCAGTGATTGACCATTTGAAAGAAACCATGCTTGCATGGTTTTCATTCGTTAACGAAGCCATCTTCTGGCCATAGTTATGCGGTTACAGAAACATTTTATTGTGTTCCTTCCCCCCCCCCCCCCAATCAAAACTTCTTGTTCTTTTAACGACATAGAATAGTCATTAATTAGAGAAAGGCTTGTGGGAAAAGTTAGAAGAAATATGGTAGAATGTCTGAGTTCCACCATCTTGAAAAAAAATGTTTTGCAGTTACAAACATGGCCAGTCCTCAACATGAAAACCGTTATCTATGAAGCATGGGAACCTCTTCCCAAGGGAAGAAATCTGCAAGAATCTTGGCCAAAGTCCAAAGGAAAGTTTCCCCTGGAAATTCTGTCCATCCCAAGGGCCTGACAGAATTAGCTGGAGATAACAGTGAACGTTCTAGCCTGAAGATCAAAGGGTTCTTAACTGAGCTTGGTGGAGATCCATGAACATTAAAAAATACATTTTTTGATGGCTGTGTTTCCATATAATTGGTTTCCTTTTCAGGTGGTTCAGTGAAAAGAGCACTGGAGTCAAGAAGACTTGATTTCAAATGTGACTTTAGACATTAGATATGTGACCTTGAGCAAGTCTGTCTGCTTCAGTTTTCTCATCTGTAAAATGGGGATGATAATAGTGCCTACCTCTCAAGATTGTTATAGGGATAAAATGAGTTGATATTGCAGAGATCTTTGCAAAGTTTAATGTACTATATAAATGCTAGCTATTAATAGCACATAGTAAGTGCTTAATAAATGCTTTTCTTGCCATTCATTCAAGAGCATCTTTCCTCTTTCCAGTTGGAATGCCTCCTTCCCTATTGGATAGTGCCAGTCTCTTTTACAGACTAGTAAAACTGAAAATTGATATTTGATCCATCCCCTCCAGTTTGACCTCTAACCCCTAGCCTCCTGTTCGTGCTACAATCTACCTAAGAATACATATCAATCACCTTATTACTAGAAGACTTAGATTACTATTTTCAGCAACAGATTATAGTGAAGTATAGAGCCAGTCAGTCCCCAAACTCTATTTTCTCATAGTTTCTTCTGATTCTTTTTACTTTTGACTATGTGGCACAAGTTTATGCAAAGCTTCTTGTTACAAATGACTGTCTGATTGAGCTTCTGATAAAAAGCCATAAAACCATTCCTCTTGATGAATTTTAAGGCCTGTCTCATACTTTTTAATATTTGTATTCTATCAGGATTCCAGGTCAGGAATAGCCCAAATGTCCTCCTTCCATGGCTACAGAATGTGGTCCTAAGTGAAACTCAAAAACTAGTAATACCAAACTGACCACACAGTGAGTTCACAGAAGTATTGACAATTGTTCTAACACGGATCCCCTTTTCTAGGTTGATATTTGGCAAAATCACCTAACAATTTCTTTTCAAATGGTGTGCTATATACTCAGTTGCTTTTAAGTAACAAGTAACTTTCTATAGCTATTCAAAGAAAATGGCGTACTTTCACTCAGCTGCCTGCAAGAAAGCTCTGTAAACACTGCAAATTGGATAAATAACTTTAAAAGAGGGAGCCTCTGTATTTCCTATTAGGCTATTTTTCTCTGGCATAGTTTGATTCAGAAACTGAGGGATGTTCAAGTGATGCTACCTGTTGATCTCTAAGAGATAGTAAACACTTAATGCCTTTTCCAGAAGCAGACAAATCCAGTGAGGGGTGACATCAACTACACACCACTTAGTTCTTCTTCCAAATCTCCTGACATCCTTAGTGGATTAATAGCCCTGATCTTCTACAATTTTGAGAAAAGAAAACAGAGCTTGAAAACATCCATTTGAATGTAGCCTCACCCAATGGAATTGATTCTCCATTTTGAGTCAACATGTTATTTTAGAGGCAAGGATATGAGTCAAGTAAGAGGTCTATGTTGGATTTTTGCTGACACTCTGGAATTTACTAGGGGCAACTGGAAATGTCAGAAAATGTTATTTGAGTGTGTTTCAAAGATATTTGCATGTCTCTTAATACTAAATCAGATGCACGGAGCAAAAATTTTTAATTGTATCATTTCCCCCAGCTTTCTGACTGGGTCTCAAAGTAAACTCTCTCCTATGTACTTGCATAGTTATTTCATTTTCAATTTCCATTCTGGCAAAAGGAAAACAAAATCTAAGCTCAAAGATCAATCAGAGAATTCAGCTCATCTCTCTGAACTTCTCAAATGCCTCCAATGTGATTCTCTCTGAAATTTCACTCTGTTTCTCTATTAATTTTTAAAGAATCCTTAATGCTAAAGACAAAAAACATTATGGTACATTTCATTAAAATGATGTCTTTTCTCCAAACACAAAATTATACCACTGAATTCAAGAATCTCCTAACTACAAAGACTAAGGATCAGCTGGGGAAAATATGTATTATATGTAAAATTATATCAAAGCCAAAATGTAAAAGTGAATGGAAAGTTTAGGAGAAGTTAGATGAAACAGCGATGAGAAAAAATACACAAACCATAGAGCAAAATAGAGAGGAATGGAAATTTTTTTAATGTAGAGAGGAAATGTACATTTCTAATTGCTCATATTCTCTCCATATTTATCAAGATCATATATTATGTAAATAATGTTACCTCCAAGAGGTCATCTAAACTTAAATGATTCCTCTAAACTTGCCTTTGGGAAGTGTTTTTGTTTTTAACAGGATAACTCGTTTAAGACTAAAAGGGTCCTTAAGAAGTCATGGGTCCCTTTTTTTCCTGGGATCATTCCTAGTCTCTCAAGCAGATAGTCCCCAAAGAAGTTTATTTTCTATATATTTACAGATATCCAAATTGTGTCCCGTTAGAATGTAATATACAATCCCTTAAAGCAGAGATGGCTTTATTCTTGGAATCTGTGTACCCATCTCAACATGGGTCAGACACTTAACAAGTATTCATTACTTGACTGCTTGAAGTTCTCTAAGAGGAGGGAATGTTTCAATTGTATTTATATCCCTAGTTCTGAGTACAGTCAGCACACAATAGGTGTGCCATGAGCTCCATTGTTTTACAAAGAAAATGTTATGGTACAATTTTATTAAACTGATGTTTTTCCTCCAGATAAAAAATTATACCACTGAACTTAAAAACCTCCTAACTGCAGAGTAACAAATTGAAGGGGTAAGTGGCAAAGCCTATATTTAAATCCAGGTTTTCTGACTCCAAATCAAGTACTTTTTTCTAATGCATTTCACCTGGCACAGTATTCTGCATACAGTAGATACTTAATAAATGTATGTTTAATGAATGAAAATGTGTGGCAGAACTAACTATCTATGGCACATTAAAAGAGAAATAACTGGTTTCACTACTCAGAGGACTGAGACTATTCAAGACTGTCTAAAAACCTCTCAACACTCTCAATTCCTAATCTAATCCTCTGTTGATTATTCCAATGTATTGTGTTTATACATAGTTGGGTTTTTTTTAGCATGTTGCATGCTGTCTCTCCCATTAGACTATAAGCTCCTTGAAAGCAAGGACAATCTTTTAGCTTTGTTTATATCCCCAGTCCTTAGCACAACACCTGACATATGTTGTTGTTCAGTTGTTTTTCAGTCATTGCTGGCTCTTTGCGACCCTTTTCTGAGTTTTCTTGGCAAAAATATTGGAATGATTCGCCTTTTCCTTCTTCAGTGGATTAAGGCAAACAGAAGTTTACTGACTTTTCCAGGATCAAATAACTATTAAGTGTCTGAAGCCAGATTTGAACTAAGTCTTCCTGACTCCAGACCCAGTCCTTCATTCACTGAGCCACCAGCTATCTGACTGACATATAGTAAGGGCTTAATAAATGTTCTTAACTAACTAACTAATTAATTATGATCTATAACTATCCAATGGCATTCTTTCCTCAGATGTAACATAAAGCATTGTGGAAGAAAACGGTTGCATTATTGGTCAAGTTATTGAATATTTATTGTTCAGAAACAAGGGATTGCAGAATTTCAGAGTTGGAAGAAACATTAGAGCAACTTAGTTTGACTTGTAACTGAAAAAATAATACTCACTATCCCATACCCAACAAATAGCTCTCCATCCTTTCCTTGGCATCTTTCATTGGGGGGGGGAAGCCATTAGGCATCCCACACCATTTTGGGGAGAACTTGTTAGTTACTTTTTTTTTACATGAAATCTAAATGGACTCTGCAACTTCCACAGAGTTCTTCAGATAGATGGCTATTTGGTGAGTGTATTGTGGTGAGGTTTGCTTGGTTTTTAAATTCCTCTCCTAATTGCTAGCCTTTGAAATGCCTCTTTCCATCCTAAAACTTCTCTTCTCTAGGGAAATCATTCCCTATCCTTTTAAATAGTCTTCATGTGGTATGGATTCAAGGATCTTTAGCATTGTGGTGTTTTAAATACTCACAATGAGCAAATGTTTTATGTTTCTCCCAATGCTTTAAATATAAAACATGCTGATACTTTTTTTAAAAAAATGGTTAATAATGGAAAAAATTAATCAGAACAATGGAGAAAGCACTTTATTTGAAGTTGGGAGACTTTAGTTTATATCCTGCCTCTATGTGACCTTGGACATTAGATATGTAACTATATCTCTCCTTCTCCAAAAGGAAGGAGTTGGACTAGATTTCCAAGTGCATCCATTCCTTTCCCCAGTTGATGAATCCATAATCTATGGATGTTGCTATATTTTGAACTGAAGCAGCCCATTCAAGATCCACTTAAAATGCCTATAAGTAAATGAACTTTTTAAAGTTGGTCTTAATTTTTATGTCATTATATTATGGGGAGCAAAATAATTTTAAAACATATTTTTCTGACCCAAATATTTGTAGACATCCATATTCCTGTATGGACTCACACATTGACCCTGTACAAGACCTTGAACTTCAATCACATAAATAATTGATATAATCATCACATGTAGAAAGATCAATAGTAGCCTTGACATGAAGGGCAGGGATCAAAGATGAGGAGCTATGTTCAAAATTAAAGAATGATTTGATAGAAGCTAAGCCAACACTTTAAAAACCCTGAAATTTTACTTACAATACTATGTAGATTGGTAGAATGATGAGATGCAGATGATGAATTAAAAATGAACTCTATGATATTATAGGAGAAACATCATGAATTTTATCTGACTCCTTAAAATATAGTTCCATGAATCCAAAGCACATTCGTGAGATCATAGTATCTTAAAAGTTAGAAGGGAATTTGGAAGCAGTTTAATTCAATCCCTATTCTAAAGAGAATTATCTCTACAACATAACTAATGAGAGGTTATTTGGCCTTTTCTTAAAGACCTACAATCTCTGAAGATGTGACTCATGTTTTCCCTTCATTAGCTCTTCTTCTTTCTAAACATGTAGATACACTGTAACTCCATGGAATTTCTCAGGACTCGGTGGATTCTTTACTACCATGTCTTGTATTCAAAGTGTCTCATGTTTTGTCCATTGTCTTAACATCTCCATTCTGATCTACATAAATAAACTGGCACATGGAATGTTCAAAATTACCTATGAATGAAAGCTAGGTGAGAGATCCAAGTAAGAAAAGATTATGTCTACTAAAAAGGAGGCTGGGGATGGGGGCACAGGGAGGCTTAACAGTGTCTACTTTCAGAACATATTAATAAGTAAAGCTTCTTTAACTATTAGACCAAAATTGTGTTTAAGAAAGGATAAGATATAAAGAAAGGAGTTAAAAAACCTTAATAAAGAGAAAGAGGTAAAGAAGAAGAGAAAACACAGAAGATCTCAATATGAGAACTGGAGACAGCAGAAATGTTAAAGCACCAAGTATGTAAAAATCAGGAAAGACTTGAGTAGTCTATAAGATAAATAGAAAAGAGAAGGAATAAAGAAAATACAGAAGAAAGAAAATGTGCTTTGATTATATCTATGAAAAACTGAAATGTTTTTCCTGGACCTCTTTTAAAGTACTCTTAAAGTCTAATATGCTAATATTCTAATGGATATATGATCTCCATGATGTGGTTATTCACTGAGATGATACCAATTGGAGCATTCCATGCCTGCCCATCCTGTGTGACACCCTTACTTATCCTTCCATGTCTTCTCAAAAATGAGTCACTCAATATTCTTTTGGGCCTCCCATATATTCTCTTGACGCTGTGTAAATATTAAGGGATCCTGCAAGATGTACATCTCATCCCACACACCTATGTAACTGGCCCATGTTCTTTTGACTCTCTCTTCTCTCTCTCTCTCTCTCTCTCTCTCTCTCTCTCTCTCTCTCTCTCTCACACACACACACACACACACAAACTATTTCCTTCCTTATTTTATACTATATGATTTCTTATCTATAATATATCACAGCCTGCTCAAACCCAACATGCACCTCTGCATTGCCTTTTCAATGAGCCTCAACTTCTTTCTTCTAGACACAATAATGTTCCAATACTAAGATTCTATATTTTTGTAAAAATAATTTCTTTTGTTTGCAAGTAGGAAAAGTATTGTAAATCTGTATAATATTCAAATAACTTATAATATGAAAAAACATTCAGTATGAATGTTAGTGAGGAGAATTAGGGATAGACCTTTGGGAAAGAGAAAAAGATGAATAACTGGAAAGAGAAAAGCGAGGGATAGGAAGAGAAGCAAGTGAAAGGAAACAAGATAATGGGAAAATTTAACAAGAATGAATAGTAACAGAAGATTATGGGAAAGAATTAGAAAAAAATGAAAAGATAGGAGATGAGAAAGAATGGGAAAACATTTATGATGTTGTACTGCATCATTTGTTTGTGGTAATTGACAACTATGCAACTGATGCTGACAGGTCACTCATCCCTAGAATTAGCCACAGATGTGATAAATTTTCTTGACACTTCATCTCACAAAGATCATCAAATAGGAAGACTTGGGTTATATACAGCTATTTGAGGATACCATCCAGTGGAAGTAGTAAGCAAAGTAAAGAGACCATGAATCCTTGAATTAAACACAATCAAGGGGCAGTATCCTAGCCATGCTTCACTTTATACTGTCATCTTTTTAACCTAAAGTGCCAACCCTTATCCAGCTCTACCTCTGTCTAGCTCTGGAACCAAGTGAAATTACTCCTTCAATTCATACCCAAAAGAGTGTGGCAGTATATTTCCCTATGGCCCAACTCCATATCTCTATGACTTGCCAAACTAAGACAACTCTCATTGGGTGATCTCTCCCTAGATGTGCTGCCTTTTCCATTAGAATATAAGCTCCTTGAGGCAGAAACTATGATAGTCTGGAGAGCTTCTTTTGTATCACAAGAGCTTGTCACAGTATTTGGAATAATTTAACAAATGCTTTTGCATCTATCTAGCCATCAATCCATTCACTCACAGAAGTTAATTGCTGTATTCAAGTATACATAGTTTAGAATCAAATGAAATAAAATTTGAACTCAAGTCTTTTCCAAATCTAGATTTGAAAGACATTGTGTTCTGTGATGGTGACACAAAATGTTGATATTTTACTATAGTTTGAGAATAATTTATAGTTCTTTCCCTAACTGGGCTATTTTTGAGTTAGGAAGGGAGGCAAACAAAAATATATTCTAGGGGTTAATACTGCTTCATGACAGAGCAGGACCCATGAAAGTTTCCCTTGAAGCCCATTTCAACTTTTTTCTAACTATTCCTTTGCTTTTTAGCCTCAATACTCAACTATAGACCAAATAGCACAAAAGCAGGAATTTTTAAAAAATTTTATTTTTTAGATAAAATTTTTCCATGGTTACATGATTCATGTTCTTACTCTCCCCTCTCTGCCCATCCCTCCCCCCCAACCCCTGTAACCAACACATATTTCTACTGGTTTCTTCATGTGTCATCAATCAAAACCTATTTCCATATTATTGATAATTGTTCTAGGGTGGTCATTTCGGGTCTACATCCCCAATCATGTCCGCATCAACCCATGTGTTGAAGCAGTTGTTTTTCTTCTGTGTTTCCTTTTTTGTAGTTCTTCCTCTGAATGTGGGTAGCGTTCTTTTCCATAAATCCCTCAGAATTGTCCTGGGTCATTAGGTTTACTGCTAGTATAGAGGTACATTACATTCAATTTTACCACACTATATCAGTCTCTGTGTACAATGTTCTCCTGGTTCTGCTCCTTTCACTCTGCATCAATTCCTGGGGGTCATTCCAGTTTACACAAAATTCCTCCAGTTTATTATTCCTTTGAGCACAATAGTATTCCATCACCAGCATATACCACAATTTGTTCAGCCATTCCCCAATCAAAAGACACCCCTCATTTTCTAATTTTTGCCACCACAAAAAGCATGGCTATAAATATTTTTGTACAAGTCTTTTTATCTATGATTTCTTTGGGGTACAAACCCAGCAGCAGTATGTCTGGATCAAAGGGCAGGCATCTTTTAGTGCCCTTTGGGCATAGTTCCAAATTGCAATCCAGAATGGTTGGATCAGTTCACAACTCCACCAGCAATGCATTAATGTCCCAATTTTGCCACATCCCCTCCAGCATTCATTACTCTCCATTGCTGTCATTTTAGCCAATCAAAAGCAGGAATTTTACAAGACTACAGAATAAATAGGAGCCAAATCAAACATCTATTATATAGAATTTTTCACAGTAGCAACAATAAGAATAACAAAAAAGTTTTCATGATCCCATTAGTAGGAAATAGTAACTACCTGTATCTATGAAAAGCTTCCTTAACATGGAATTTATCTGCAATAACCAACATTGGAGTAAGAGGTAGATCCTATAATCAAAAGAATAAAACCTTACCTTCACTCCCCCTAACTTCAGAGCATATAATTGGAAAGTGTTGCTTCACAATATTTTCATTATTCTGTGGAAATCACATTTAAGATATACCAAGAATCAAATGGAAACCTCTTCTGGAGTAGACTAACCAATAATATACATTTTCCTGAAATATTTTGTTCAGAAGATTGATTCAGAAAGCATCAGTCACAACTACTGATTGGTCTGTTTTTCTAGGCAACAAGGTATTGTACTAATGAAAACTTGAGGCTCTTTCATTATTTTTTGTTTCATCCACTGTCCCTGTAACTCTTGCTTACAACTGATTTTCTTTCTTACAGAGAGTCAAAGATACTTAAAGGATGGCTAGGTAGCTCAATGGATTGAGATCCAGGCCTAGAAATGGGAGTTGTTGGGTTCAAATCTGACTCTAGACACTTGCTAGCTGTGTGAGCCTGAGTAACTTAACCCCCATTGCCTAGTCCATACCACTTTTCTGCCTTGGAACCAATACACAGTATTGATTCCAAGAGAGAAGGGGTTTGGGGGGTTTTTGTTTGTTTTTTTTTTTTGTTTGTTTTTCCCCATTTTTATTGTCATGCAAAACATACTTTCATATTGGTCATTGTCTGACTTTGCTCTTACAACAATGACCAATATGAAAATATGTTTTGCATGACAATAAAAATGGGGAAAAACAAAGTCAGACATAACCAAAACCCCAAAATAAAGCCAAAAATACACTGATTTAAAAGATGACTCCAACAGTTCTTTCTCTGGAAGTGGATAGCATTCCACATGATAAGTCTTTCAGAATTGTGCCAGATTCATTGCACTACTGAGAATAGCCAAGATTCAGCAGATAATCATTGTGCAGTATTGCTGTTATTGTCAATGTTCTCCCAGTTCTGCTTATTTTGCTCTGCATCAGTTCCTACACATCTTTCCAGCTTTTTCTGAAATTACCCTGCTTATTATTTCTTATAGCAGAAATTAATTCTATTACCAACATGTACCACAATTTGTTTATCCATTCCCTAATTAATAGACATCCTCTCAATTTCCAATTCTTTGCCACTACAAAAAGAGCTCCTATAAATATATTTGTACAAGTGGGTCCTTTCCCCTTTTTTATTATCTCTTTAGGATACAGACCCAGGAGTGGCAGTGGCAAAAAAGAACAAAGTGTATGCACACTTTTATAGCCCTTTGTGTATAGCTGCAAATTGTCCTCTGGGGTGGTTGGATTAGTTCACAATTCCACTAACAATGCACTAGTGTCCCAAGTTTGCTACATCCCATTCAATATTTACCGCTTTCCTTTATTGCCATATTAGTCAATCTCATAGGTGTGAGGTGGTACCTCAGCATTTTTAAAATTTGCATTTCTCTAATCTGGAGTGATTTAGAACATTTTTTCCATATGATTAGTGATGGCTTTGATTTCTTCATCTGCAAATTGCTTGTTTATATCCTTTGACCACTTGTCAATTAAAGAATGGTTTATATTCTTACAAATTTGACTTAGTTCTTTATAATTTTTCCTAGTTTGTAGTTTCCCTTCTAATCTTGGTTAGAGTAATTTTATTTGCATAAAAGCTTTTTAATTTAATATAGTCAGAATTATTCATTTTACAAGTTCTAATATTCTCTATCTCTTGTTTGGTCATAAATTCTTCCATTCTCCAAAGATCTGCCAGGTAAACTATTATATGTTCCCCTAATTTTGTTGTGGTATTACTCTTTATATCTAATTTAAATATACATTTTGACCTTATCTTGGTATAGGGTATGAGATATTGGCTTCTGCCTGTTTTCCTGTTTTCCCAGCAATTTAAGATAAGGATTTTTTTAAAAGAAGTTTATTCAATAAGTCAGTGAAAAATTATGAAGACCTAACTATGTCCCAAACACTGTGCTGGGTGCTAGAGATACAAATAATTATTTTTAAAAATAGTTCCTTCCCTCATGGAGTTCTTCTCTCAATGACAAAAAAAAAACAAAACTCATATACACACACATATATAGATATATATATGTACATACATACATATATACATATATATTTAGAGAAGCAACATGGCATGAAAGATGAAGAGTCAGCCTGGAGATGAACAGTTAGGAACATGAAGGTTCAAGTCCCACTTCAGACATATATTGACTATAAGACCTTATACAAGTTACTGAAGGTGCTCTCAGGGAGAGGAACTCTCAGGGTCTCTAGGCAACTCTCTAAGATTATATTACAGAGAAGATGCCAAGCTACATTTGTAGAAGTTTCCTATTCCAATGAAGTCGCAGGTCCAGTCATTAAGAGTAGCCTTATATACGTCAAGAGATCTAGTACTTGTGGGGAGGATGAATTCCCAGATTAGGCTAGTAAAAACCCCTAATGAAGAATGAAGGGGATTCTTGCTAAAGTAACCATATCAGTCATAGGATCATAGATTTAGAGCTGTGAAGATGTTTAGAAGTTGAGCTTAACCCTCATACTACAGTTGAAGAAGCTAAGGTTCAGAGAATTTTTTTTTTCTTGGCTAGAGCAACCAAGGTAGTATCTCAGGATTCAAACCTAGAATTATATGAGTCTAGACAACCAGTCTATTTGATTCCAAACTGATATTACTGATAAATATTTTTCAGTGCTTGAAACCCTAGAGAGCAAGAAGGGAGAGGATTACAGTTGTCATTGTTTATAAGGGAGGGAAAGTCCCTTTCATTACTTCAGGAGCAGGTGAGGGGGACAGAAATGGAGTAAAATTGCATGAAGAGGGGATAGCATTGGGAGTAGATTGCTAGAATATGGCAAAGTGTGGTGAAAGAACGATTCTAGTCTTCATTAAGGGAAAGTAAAGGACATCCTTTCCAAGGGATTGTGACAGTGGTCAATGTTCACCAAGGGTTACTAGCAGACCCTGGACTCTCATCATGTGTGAATTTCAATAGTATTACGTTAGGTATCACTAAATTTAGGGAGGGAACTTTGCCTTATGGGAAAACAATAACACTTTTCTCCCCTTCAAAACCCATTGAGTATCAAACTAATAATTTATTGTTATACAGTTTCATTTTGACATGAGTACCAAAGTACATGAGCCCAATACGAGTAGATAGACCATATCCTTGCAGGTAGAAAAATTTAAGGATGCTAAGTAGGTAGGTAGGAAAAAATGTCTTGGAGTTAGGAAGACATTTCCTAAGTTCAAACCTGGCTTCAGAAATTAGCCCTGTAATGTTGGACAAATCACTTAACCTTGTTTGTCTCAGTTTCCATCTGTAAGATGAACTCACAAAGTAATGGAAAACTATTTCATAGACTCGCCAAGAAAACCACAAATGGGGTCACAAAAAGTCAGAAACAACTGAAAAGCGACTGAACAACAACAACAAAGGCAAGTAGGTTTGAGTCGAAAGTATGATGCTCTTCTCTCTTCCCTCTTATAACCCAGAGAAAAATAACCAGATCTCTAGTGCTGTAGATATCTGACATTAGAGTTACACAGAGTCCTTGGCTATCTTCTCTTGGCAGTCATCCTGATTTTTACCAGAAGATACCAGATGGTGGTGATTTATGAAAAATGAGTTATGCTATTTTACTAAGGTTATATCACTTCAAGAGAGCTTTATTTTCTTCCTTTGTATTCTAAATAAGAAAATGTCATGCAAATGAAAATAGGTATGCTCAGGGGATGGTATATATTTAGGTAACAAAATAGGGTGAGAACTTTGACTCTTGGTGAACTTTGGCCTGAAACATCCCCTAAACCATATTTATGTAATAATGCAAAATTCACAAAGTACTTTTTTCATTAAAAAAACTCTTTGGTATTATTATACCAAATTCTACATAACAACTAATGATATTACTAATAATTTTCTTTTTTTGGCCCTTAATTACAACTGTCTTAATAATTAAGAAAGAAGAGCAAAGGGTGGGCAAACAGGATTGCATGACTTGCCAAGGGC
Organism: Gracilinanus agilis; assembly: GCF_016433145.1. NCBI lineage: Eukaryota > Metazoa > Chordata > Mammalia > Didelphimorphia > Didelphidae > Gracilinanus > Gracilinanus agilis. Next base: position 673,279,408 of record NC_058132.1, on the reverse strand, counting down.
CACACTGCTAAGAAATATATGAGATCAGATTTGAACTCAGATCCTCTTGACTCCAGGCCTGGAGATCTATCCACTAAGCCACCTAGCTTCCCTTACCCATTTTCCAAATGAGGAAAATGAGGCTTAGAGAGTAAATAATTGGCCCTAGATAATATAGCTAGCAAGGGTACAGAGTTCTCTATATAATGAGAATCTGAGAATTTCTCATGCTCAAAGTCCATCATGCCTAACTCCTCACTGAACTACAAGATGACTTAGAAAGGAACCTGATCTAAAAAATCCTCTCTTGCCTATTTTGGTGGCCACATGATAGGTGTGTCACTCTGGTGCTTAATTCCAATTCAAAAAGCATCAATTAAGATCCTACCATGTGCCAACTACTCTGTAAGAAACAGATGCTCTCCAACAGCTTACAACATCTGGGCATTCTTACAGTGGTCCTGGGCTGCTCATGACAGAATAAAATGCTGATGAGAGAGGGTGCCTATATTTACAGAGGGACTTTCCCCTGAATAAGAACAAGTAATTTCCGATATATTCATTATCTCCTTTATCCTTGCACATGCCTGAACAGTGTAAATAAATGGTATGTGGTGCTCTGGAAATGAAACTAAAAGCTACAACTCATCAGTCAAAGTCCAATTCCAATTCAGCAAGCTTTCATTAAGTGGTGATTATGTGCTGGGCATTATTTGGGGCATTGGAGAGAAAAAGACATACATACAAGGAACTCGTGTCTTCTTGGAGATTATATTTACCTGGGGGACAGAGGTGTACAGAGAAACATTAACTGCAAGATAACCTGAAAGAAAAGAAATACTTTATAAATAAAAGAATGAAGAAAGATTTCCCATAGGAGGAAGTTCCCAAGCTGATTCTAGAAGAAAGGTGTACATCTGAAGAAGTAGAGGTGAGGAGGAAGAGCCTTCCAGGCATGAGGGACCACTGAGGCAAAGTCTTAGAAATAAGAAATGGAACTCTGAGTTCTGAGAACCAAGAGTGGTATAGCTTGATGGGTATGTAGTGAAGGCAGATAAAAGAGGAAGGAAGGGATTAGTCTAAGATAAATCTGGAAATGGATGTGGCAGATTTGCACACCCCTAAATGCCAAGCTGAATGGTTTGTAATATTTTTTCCTAGAAAAAGAAATAGGAAACCATTGGGAGATTTTTCAGTAGGGAGGTCAAATGATCAGATTTGGGTCATAGAAAGATATTGAGGAGGAGAGTAAGAGAGAGGCAGAGAGATAAAAAGGCAAAAATGAGAGTGAGAAAAGCTGGAGACCAGGAAACAAATAAGAAGCCTATTGTAATAATAAAAGTAAGAGGAAATGAAGGCTCTAGCGATGGTGGTGGCAATATGAGAAAGACAGATTATGTTGCAGAAGTAGAATTAACAAAACGTGACAAAAATGACTGGATAGAAGGAGTGAAGGACATCTAAGTGCCTTGGAAAGATGGTGTTACCAACAAGAACATGATTATGCAAGTTTGGATTTCTTTTTTTTTTATTTAGGAGTTCAGTTTTAGAGATGTTGAGTTTGAGATTCCTGTGGGATATTCAAACAGTGATATCTAGTATGGAGTTGGGGATGTGGGCCTGGAGCTCAGTGTCTTAATATATAATTGGTCTAATTTTGTAAAATAAACATCGGTTATGAAATAAATTTAGGCAAAAAATGAAACCTACTTTACCATTAACCTTATTTAGGTAATTAGAAATAGATTTTCACAGGCAAAATTTCTCAGAATAACAAGTTCAATTTTTTTTTCATGGGGATGATCTACAAAAACCCTTCCTACTACAAATCCTATGACTGCAGTTCCACAGCAATCAAGTCCATGTTTTTTTTGTGTATAATAATACTGGTAGTACTTCTCAAATGTTCCTGGGGATTTATCATTCTATCCCTATACTGGGATTTCTTCTTGGGTATTTTTCTTCTTGTCTCTTCTCTCCTTTCTCTTGCTACACTCCTTGATAGGTTCATTGAGTTAACACTTACAATTCTCTGTAATTTAGTTCCCATATTTTTTTTCCATCATCAGTTTTGAAATGTCTATTATCACTCAATTATCATAAATAATACATTTTGCTAGTAGATTTGGCTAAGAAATGGTACCCTTAGCATGAAAAGTCCTAAGTATGAGTTCTTAGGATTTCAAAAAAGTATAAATTCTTTCAATAAATAATATTCATTTGAAATTCCATAAATGAATTTGCTACTTCTAGGGAAAATATATATTAAAACTATATGGGCATCCTTTTTGGATGACAATGAGATCTTAGAAAACCGGGTTCCATCATTGACTAGTCAGTTGTTTGAGAAGGCTTCAATCATAGAATCAGAGTATTTGGAGAGGGAAGAGTCATCTCCTTCCCATAAGTCCTGAAATGAGGAAATTGAGATTCTTTAGGTTGTTTCTGATAATAGAGGCAGAGCTCTCCCTACCACACCATGCAAAGCTGTAGTACCAAAAAGAAAAAAAGAAGGAGATGTATGGATCCTAGAGACCATAAGGGGAAGTAGATGGATGCAATCCTTTAAAGCAAATATTAGGATGTTGATCTCAAGACAGAGGGACAGACTTTGGGTTATAGTCATAAACTTGGAGCTGGAAGGGATCTTTGAGGACATTAACTTCAGCTCCCTCAGATGAGTAAACTGAGACTGAGAGAGATTAAGTAATATACTCTTAGCCAATAACCAATGACAAGATTGGAACCTAGCCTTCCTGGCTCAAAGTCTATCATTCTGTCCCTACTTGTGTTGCCTCACTTCAGCAAAGAGCTGGTGATTGTGGTCAAAGTAGCCCTCATCATAAGCTGAATTGGAGAATGTCGGGTATAGGAAATGAGCACTAAGGGGTAGGCTATGGGGGTTACCCAGACATCCAACTAGGAAATGTCTGAGGTCAGTTTTGAACTCAAGTCCTCTCATCTCTAGGCCTGGCTTTCAATCCACTGAGCCATACAGCTGTTCCCAGCTTCTGTGGTTACTGAGAATGAGTGCACCAGATAGAGAATGGGTCAAAATATGTCTGGTTGGGTGGCATGGGATCTCTGGTTGTGCACCGGGGCTTGATGTTATAAAGACTGTGTAGAAAAAGAGCTTCTGGTGGCTCCCAACACACACACATAAATATACACAGAAAGAGACACACATGCACACACACACACACATACAAATTGATATTAGTTGTAGCTGTGATAAAAAATTATAAGATCAGATCCTTTCCCATATGATATACTTGAACCCAGGGCTTTTGAGTTCCTTCTAGTATCTTTTTTATTTTCGAGGGAAGCATACAAAAATTAGAGTGTAAAATATTATGATAACATTATGAAGTTGACTTTGAAATTGGCTTTTTTGAGAGGAGGTATGAAGAGTTTGAGCCTTATATAGTCAATCGTTCCCTTGTAGAGCCCAACTTTTCCATAAGTTCATCACAATTACACTAAAACTGGAGGGACAGCTTCTTGGTTTTAGAAATCTCTCCCTTAGTGTTGTCAGGAAACATTTATGCTCATTTTCTATTCAAGTCATTTACAAAAATATTAAGTATGCTTGACCCTCATGAAACATCATTTGGTCTGTCCTTCCTCCATCCACATGACACTGAGTCATTCCTAACCATGTCAATGTTTACTCATTTCTGGTTGCCCTTGAAAGGTACTTGCAAATTCATTTCTTGGTTATTTGTTCCTGTAATTTTCCCATTTGTAAAAATTAAGGTGAGAGACATTTAGTCTCTTGATGTAACTCTTCTTTACCTCTATGCACTCAGAAAGATAGACAAACACCAGCTCTACTTGTTTCTTATTAGAATTTAGCCATCCATCACAGGTTCTTCTGGGTAATCGTTAGCAGATCCATAATTGCATTAGTCATTTCCCCAATTATTCCAAAACTTAAATGATTGGGACCTAATTATATATTTTAAACTACATTAATACTATACTTTCATTTAAAACAGCTTTTTGGAACATATATTCTCTTATATGTTCCAAAAAGTCATTTTAAATATGTTCATATGTATTCATCAAGATTAAAGAATTTGGGATTTGGAAGGGACCTTGGTGGCCACCTGCTCCAATCCATACATAAAAGGAGTCTCCTTCATGACATATAATAGACAAGTGATTATACAGCCTCCTAGGACCTCCTGAGGTGTCCTATTCTTCTTTTGGACAGCTCTCATTGTTCAGAAGCTTTAATTATATCAAACCTAAATTTGCTTCTTTGCAACTTGTACCCATTGCTCCTAGCCCTGCCCTCCAGGCCAAACAGAACAACTTTAATTGTTCCTCAATTTGACAGCCTTTCAAATACTTGAAGATAGCTCTCACATCCCCCATTAATTTTTTTTAAGATTCTTAAAGCAGGTTTTTTTTTTCAAGAGCCTGCATGCTCATGCAAGTGCAAGCATTACTTCTCATGGTTTCTAATATGGTTCTCCCTAATAGAGTATAAGTACTTTGAGAGCAGGGATTTTATTTTTGTCTTTGTATCTTGGTGCCTAGTATAATTCTTGGAATGTAACAACAAAAACTTAAAAAAACAACCTCCTTCAGCTTTTAACAACTTTCCCCTTTGGAAAAAGACAATCAATAAAAAACTTTCCACTTACGTTTTCTATCTATCTAATAAATGTATATATATATATATACATATGTATATATACATGCACATATAATATCTTGGAATTGTCTAGCTATTTATTATCAAACATCCCTCACCAAAATATATGCTCCTTGAGGAAAGGAATTATTTTTTGCCTTTTTCTGTGTTATTGCCAGAGCTTAGTATAGAGCCTGGCACAGGGTAAGTACCTATTTTTTTAAACCCTTACCTTCCACCCTAGAATCAATACCATGTATTGTTTTCAAGGCAGAAGAGTGATAAGGGCTTGACAGTGGGAGTTAAATGACTTGCTCAGGGTCACACAGTTAGGAAGTATCTGAGACTAGATTTAAACCCAGGATCTCCCATCTCTAGACCTGGCTCTCAATCTACTGAGTCACCCAGCTGCCCCCATACTGAATACTTATTAATAATTGCTGACTGTTAAGGGATCATGTTCCAAACCTCCATATGGCCAGAATTGGCACTCATTTTAAGTGCCTCTCTCTCTTGCTTTTCATGCTTAAGAAAGAAAAATGAAAAGAGAAAGAAAATCAAAGTTTTTAAGAATATTGTCTTACAAATGGTGAAGGGCAGTGAGGTATAGGGGAAAGATCACTAGATTTTGAGGTTAGTGATCAGCTGTGTAACTCAGGGCACATTACTTAACCTGGCTAAAGGTCTGTTTCTTCGTGCATAAAATATAATGATAGAACCAGACAAGGTCTACAGCCTCTTCCAAATCTAAATCCTGGGACCCTATGAGCTTTGGTGCTCATCTTGCCTCATATTAGCCTGCTCAGATTAAGCACATGCCAAGTTACTAGGTCAATCCTATCTCAATCATCAAGTCCTACCCTATATATAAACTTCCCTAGTCCTCAGCTTTCATTTATAAACAAAGAGAGGAGAGGGAGAAAAGAAAAGAAGGATGGAAACCATGAGCTGGGGGAAGCTAAAGATGAAGGATGTCATCCCTGATCATGATGAGAACTCACGTGAGTAGGGAGCTATTCCACTGATAGGGAGAGGGCATCTCCCCAACCAGTGAGGACTAGGATCCATCGAAGTATGTATGATAGTGGTCACCTTGATGACTGAAAACTCAGTAGTCCTATAATCAACAAAACTTGGCAATTTTAGAAGGGTAGGTCAAATGAGAGATTCCACAAGTGCCTGGTCAGAACACAGATTTCTCCCCAGGGCTATTATTCTCTCCCGTTGCCAAAGGAATTGCATCCTCCAAAACATGTGTTATGAAATCAAATGCACAGCATCTCCTATACCCCTAGTCTGAATTTTAATGCATTATCACTCGGCACACTGAGAAAACAAGTGACCATATGTACTGTACACCCAAGGAGTTGTAACTGTGAAGAACAATGGCTGTGAGTCAACAACAGAATTAAACTACTCCCTCTTGTGAGGCTCTTCTGAATATTTTAAGTGTTGCCCTGGAAGTGTGGGATTATGTGAAAGCATAAACATTAGCTTAATGTATTTTTTTTTTTTGCACAGAGCATGCTAGAATCTAAAAATCAGAATTGAAATGCAGAAAATAACTTTGGGATAAATTTGATTTTTTTTCCATGTGTGATTAAAACATGATTGAAGAGGCACACTTTATGTATAATTAAAGTTGCTTTGTAATTAAGAGATTTAAGCATGTATAGAAAATGATACAGCTTACTTGGGAGACTTGACAAAGGCAGCTATTAACCACTCACTCTTCCAGTAAGCCTGTGACTCAAATGTTTTCCTATTCTAATGCTGATACAGGCCTTGGATTTTTTTAAAGCTGCCAATTTCCCCATTTTCAAAATGCTTATCCTTCCTTCCATGCAAAAGTAATAGAAAGGCAATCCTGGCATTCTGTGAACTACCCAAGGCAATAATGTAGAACACTGAAAACTGGCTTCAAAAAGCTCCAGGGAAAAGAAGGCATTAGCCATTTATTGAGTAGAGAGACAGATTTGGGGATGGGAGTGGTGATACAGTAAAATACTGGTTACACTTTGAGTCTGGAATGTGAATATTGGAATTAGATTTAGCTAAACCTTAAGAGGTCTCTACCCACCCTTGCTCCCAATTGCTAGTGCCCTCCTTCCTTCCCCAAACTCCCTCGAATTCATTTTGTATATTAGACATATACATGACCACATGGTCTCTGCCATTAGAATGTAAACCCTAAAAAAGGAGAGACCATTAGTTTTATCTTTGTACCCCCAATGTTTATTAAAATGCCAAAGGCTTACTCATGGATTATGGATTAATGGAGTACAATAGGGTATTTGTCTTCCTTCACCTCTCATCCTTCCTCCTTTGGTGCTGCTGCTGCTCTCTCTCTTTTGTCTAATATATCCCATTTCTGAATCCTGATAGTCTATAGCTTCCTCTTAAACCATGATCAAATCATTTTGCAAAAAGGATCCAATTAGTCAAAAGAATATATTGGGGGATGTCAGCCTCTTTGTATTGATCTGACCAGTCCTGCCTTGATTTTTGTTTCCATTTGAGAGTTATCTTTTAGACAGAGGCTGGCTAGCATTTTATCTGCTGGTTCCTTTGAAGCTTATATTGGAATTGTAGGTGCTCCTTCTTAGTTCTTGCCAAGAATCCTAGTGCTGAGTTCCTTACCTGAACACTTTGCTCTTGTATATTGATACAAGAGATACTTTTCGGTGATCTACAATAAGACGCATCCAAGAAGTCACCAAAAGTAGGGGAATCAACTTATATCTCCCTTTTGCCAATGGAGATTAAATAAAAACTCATTCTCATGTCACTTAAATATTTCTACAAATGTGATTCCAATTGGTTTTTTCCATTCTAAATTTCTTATTACTTTCTTTTTTAATACACTAGACAATTTAGACAATTTAGACTTTTGTGTCTACCCTTTAGTTGGTAGACATACCGTATACTCTCTCGCTAGATGAAAACCAAGTTAGTCCCTCACCTCCTTGTGTGGAATTCATTCCCTCTTCATTCTTTCATATATGTTTGAGAGTCCTTATGTTCCTTTTAAGTTTTAATTCACCTGGCACTCTTTCTGTGAAGCCTTCTCTGCTTACCCCATCTAAAAATATTCTCCTGTTCCTCGACTTTTTCCAAAAGAACCTTTTCTAAGTCTTTCCTTGGCCCACCATGCTCTCCTTTGTTATTATACTTGGAACGGAAACTTCATGAGAGGAAGAGCTGCACCACTTTTGGTCTTTTTAATTCCAGCATCGAATACAGACCCTTGCATACAGTACCACTTAATAAATGTTTGTTGGATCAAATATGATCAAAGCAAATGACAGAGGAATGTGAATGGTCAATAACCGAACCTTCTCAGAAGGCATCTGCCTTCCAAAAGAGGACTTTTCACTCAAATGTGCCTCTACTTGGTGAAATGTTTGGGTGAGCAATTTTTGAATATAGGGTTTTCTGGTCTTTCTTAACTCTTCCAAGTGGCCAATGACTTACCCATCTTCCCCAGTCCCACCCCCCTCACCTCCATCAAAAATTATCCATCAGTGAGTAAAAGACACAAAGTCAGCATTGTTTCATACACAGCTGCACACTGTCCCCTCCCCCTCCCCACCTTCTTCACTTTTGTAATCATCTCTGCACCCACAGGGCCTATTAAAAACAAAAGAATGTTCTCTGGGGAAGGGAGCGTGGGTTGATACAGTGAATATTCAAAACCCTAGTGGGGAACCTGGGAATGCAGAGGTCCCCAGTCCTAGTTCTAGGGACTTGGTTCCTGTCCAAGGTGCTGCTTTCTAGTCTTGATTCTCCATTCTGATCCCAGACAGATCACATTGTGTGAGACCCAAGTGTAGAACATTTTGATAAGATATAAAAACACAGGGTCATTATTCATGAATGTTTATTTCCAGTTCTTATTTCTCCAGTTACACACTCGCCCTCCTCCAATCCTTTTTTCTTCCTCTATGGTCTCTGCACTCATAAAGGGAAGGATAATTTCAGCACCTCTAGAGCTACTTAAGATTAAAGGAATCTATAACATGCCACACCACTGCTGCTAGTACGAAGTTATAATACTAGCAATAAACTCCCATAGAAGCTGATTCAAGCTTTAATAGAGAACCAATGTCAAAAAAGGCTGGAAGTGTTGCTGTGTTATTACCCATTTCATGGATACCAGCAGCAGTATCCGAGCTGCTATTAAAATTTAATTAACGATTTAGAAAATGAATTTACTTTTGATTATTTCAATCAACCTCCATGTTTTGAATAAGAGATGAAATACTTAAAACCCATATATGAGTGTATTGTGAATCTCTTGCCAAAAACAACAATAGGTATTTCCTCTGTCCAGAATACTTAGAGAACTTTTTAAAAGTCCCTAATATTCATTTTTCACTACCATATCATATCATACTTTTAAAAGACTTACCACCAAAGCATTGGGCTAAAAAAGCCAGCCATTTTATTTTAAATACTATTCAAAATAATTTTATAGCTATCAGTCTTGAATTTGTTCAAATAAACAATTCCCCTTAAAAAAAAAACTCTTAACTTGAAGTTGGATACTAAACAGATATAGCTGGAACCTGAAGTAGCAAGGATCATGACAGTCACTAAAGAAGTGAAGATCAGTGTTTAAAAAATCCAAAAGGCTTATTTTGTCTCTCAGAAGTTAATTCCTTTAATTAGTTATTTTCTCTTTGTGAGCAGTGATAACATGTACAATACAGTAAGAATATATAAAGAAGTTTACAGATATTTTTCAAGTTTATTTGAATCCAACAAAAATTCACACATAAATCTTAAGGATAACATTATGTAATAATTACAGTCATTTCATATCTGCTCTTCAAGACAGAAGACCTGGAATCATATTTTTAGAACTAGAATGGATTTTAAAGGTTATATAATTCAATATGTTCATTTGACATATAGGGAAAATGAGGCAGAGAGGTTAAATGATTTATGTAATTTTACAAAAACATTAAAAATTAGAATTAAGATTAGAATACACGTCCTTTGTGCCCAAAACGAGAACTCTTTCCTGTATTCCACTTTTATTCTAATACTAAATTTCAATTTCTAGTTCCAGCACATACTTACATTATATATAAATAATGTGTGTGTGTATATATGTATATGTATATATATGTGTGTGTGTGTTTTATATATAGAGAGAGGCATATACATATATAAAGGTATGGAGTAAACAAGGAAGGCTTCACAGAGACACAGTGCCATGTGAATTGAAACTTAAAAACTCATTAATATGGAAGGATTGAAATTAACTTATATACATAAAATCTAATTACACATACATGCATGTATATGCACATATGTTTATATACATGTGTATATATGCATATGTATAATGTATCATATATACCTATATCAAGATATAATAAATATATAGGTTCAGATATCTGTCTATATAAAACTATGTAACTATATATCAACAATATTCAACAACTCTATATAATATAATTGTATATGTCAACTGCATAACAACAATATATATAGTTGGTTAACCTCAGTTCTCTTATCTGTAAAAGCAGGATGATGACAGTTGAACTACTAAAGTTACAACATGGTTGTAAAGAGTTTTGGAAAACTTCTAGTGCTTTCTGTACTTGAGGGATAAATACTAAATCTTTCAAATCAAATAAATTCTGATCTAAGGAGCCTCTACTCCACACAAGGTATTGAACTAGGTGCTATGGGGCATGTAAATTATTTTCATATATTTATCGGTTGGCATGTTTTCTTCCACCCTCTCCAATAGAATGCAATCTTCTTAAGGATGGAGAATTCTTTTATGTTCTTTCTATATATCTTCAAGACCTTACTCAGTGCCTTGCACATAGTAGATATTTAATAGACCATGGGTTGGATTAAATTAAATTATCATGTTGTGTGGGGAATGAAATGTGTCAAATGTAATAACTCCTTTCAAAGAATTTATCATCAAATTTGAGAAAAAAGAGAGAAAATAGAAATAACAAAAGATAAACGATTCAGTAAAACAACCAAAAAAATTGTTCCAGAGTATTACAAGGTTAAATGGTAGTTAACATATGTGTGTGTGTGTGTGTATACAAAGTGGTAGTATATTTACATACATAAATACACACACATAGATGTAATATATGCATGTATACATATTTGCATACCTGCTATGTGTAATGTGTATACTATATGCATTGTAGACTAGCACACATTATATGTGCATATATACACTGCATATTTATACACACACACATACCCATTGGCAAGTCCATATGACCCACACAAGAGGTAAAATAATTAAAAGGAGGGTTGGGGAGGTCATAGTGTTAGAATGATGTAGCAAGTTTTCATAGAGGGGAAAAGATCTGAGTTGGGTCTCAGAGGTGAGATTAAGATAAGTAGAAGAATAAACAAGGCATATTAAAGGAAGGGAGGAACTGCATAACCAAAGCCTGGAGTCTGGAAAGCACAAATCATGATTTTAGAATCAAAGAATTCAGAGTGTCAGTAAATAGACCAGAAAATAACTAGTTGGGAATGACTAGAAAAGTAGGAGATTGATTGTAAAGGAACTTGAATGTCAACAAAGGAGTTAAGATTTTATGCTCTAAGCAAGGGAACTTCAGAAGGATTTTGATCAGGGAAGTAGCATGATGAAACCAATGATTTAGGATGATTAGCCTAGTTGCAGTGCATAGGATAGATGACAGTTGGGAGAGAAAAGGCTTGGAAAAGAGGCTATTGAAGAAATCCAAGTGAGGTGATAAGGACCTGAATTAGGGAGATTGCAAGAGAAATGGGGGGAAGGTGAATTTAAAAAATGATGCAAAAGATGAATTCACATTACTTGATGACTGATTGGATATGATGCTCTAGGAAGAAGCCAAAGGTGATGATATTGTTAACGGAAATTGGAGTCATCAGCGAGAGTTGATTTGGGTGGAAAGAAGGAATAATAATAGTAAAAAATGGAAGTTGCTACATCCATTTTCTCCTGACTGTCTAGAAATATAATCACCAATATCTTTTCCACTAATTCATCCCAAAAGATGCAAAATTGAAATAGCCCTTCCAAAATAAGTACCTATTTTTGTGTATATTATAATCATTTTACTATGTAATTTTAGTTTAATTTTGTCTTTTTAACAGACCATAATCATACTTCATGTATATGCATACATTTTATATATGTAGAATTATATGTATAGCATGTTTCATTTTTAAATATATTTTCAATGCCAAAGGAGATACAAACTTTCTAGCAGATAAAGGAGTCCTAATTGTATCTTCTCTGAAATCCTTTTTTAAAAATTTCCCTGTGATACTTCCCTTCTTAGATTCTAACACTAGGGTATCACTATGCTACTTTTTTCATCTGCAAAAAAAAAGTGAAATAGAGGATTCTCCAAAGGGCCAAGGAGAAGTGGGGGATCACCCAATGGTCAACAAAGAGTCACCCTGCAGGTGTCAATGGGCTGTAATACATTAAAAAGAAAGAGCTCTGCAGAAGTGTTTTTCAGGATGTCATAAGAGAGATGTATGTGTATTCCCAACCTGTAGCACATTGCTGGTCTCACAGTAATAGATGCTTTCTAATTCATTCATTCATGGATGTCTAAAAAAAAGGCAAGCTTATCACATTACTAGAGTGAAGAATAATCAATATATAGACTATGTATTTCATTAGTATTCTCATGATATCAAAAGAATGTGAAGACTTTTTGGAAGGACCTCCTGTGGCAAACACATGGGAGGACATGGATGAAAGCTATGGATCTCCACCAGTGACATGAATACATAGTTTGATGAGATAATAAGAGTAATGATAACAACCACAATTAGAAGAAATAACATTGATAGAATACTCCAACTTTTGCAAAGCACTTTTCATATATTCTTTTTAAAGCTTTACTTTCCATCTTGGAAAATACTGTGCATTAGTTCCAAGACAGAAGAGCAATAAGGACTAGGCAATGGAGGTTAAGTGACTTTCCTAGGATCACATATCTAGGAAGTGTCTGAGGACAGATTTGAACCCAGGACCTCCCACCTCCAGCCTGACTTTCTTTCTACTGAGCCACCTAGCTACCCCTTCATATATTCTTTCAACTGATCTTCACAACTGTCTTAGAAAGTAGCTATCCCTATTGTTTTCATTTTAAACATAAGAAGACTGAGCAAGGTTCACAGAGTCTAGATGAATTACTTAGAAAGTATCTAAGGTAAGATTTGAATTCAAAGCCATGTCCTATCTACTATCTAGTACTCTATATCACATGCTCGCTGATCAGAAAATCATTTGAGTGCTGGAGATACACATTAGCAGTTGTTATTAATATGGTTGACCAAGCTTAGGATAGTCAAACATTTTCCAGGACAAACTATTTTGAGGAAAAAAAATGTACTTTTTAATGAGGCTTTACCCTACTCCCCCAAGATATCCCTTCTAAGACCATGTGTCCCAATTTCTGGTTTGGATAATACAGTAACTGCCTAAAGCGTCCTAAGAGATTGGCCAACAAAGGACATAAGAGACTCATTCTTTAAATTTCAGGCCTGAAGGGATCATAGAGCATTGCAGCTGGGTTTAGGAGTCATCTGGTCACTCCCCCCAGCCTATTTCACAGATGATAAAAATGAACCCCACACAGGAGCAAAGATTTAAGTTGATGAAATTGGGCAAAGGGAAAAGAACTTCCCCGTTGTGTATATGTTGGAGGACAAGGCGCAAGGGATAGTCTGACATACAGGAAAGAAAAACGTGGTGTCAAGATGTGAAGAGGGTGTCCAGGAAGTGGGGAAGAGGGTAATTATACTATGTACTATATAAAGAGAAAAATGGAATTGCCAAGGAAGGTAGAAAATAAGGATGAGGGAATAAATACATATTGAGACTTTATTATGTGCCAGATACTTTACAAACAAACATTTTCTCATAGAATCATGGAAACCACCACATTACCACTGCTGCCCTTCTTTCACTTGATAACCAGGCTAATACTCTGGGAGAGAGCTCCATTGGTTCTATGGTGGTTATTTCTTTGAAAAGGGGAGGTAAAATGTCTTATGTGAGGAATAGGAAGATCAGTTTAGCTGAATCAGCCTTAATGAAGGGAAATGAAGTGTTAGAGGAGGAATACACTGCATACTCCAGATACAATCCATACAAGACCTCTCTCTGCCTAATAACATTTTGGGGTAAGAACACCTCTTTGATTTCCAGATGCAAAGTGAGAAAATAAAAAAATGAACAGTTTCTGGATACTTCTATTGAATCAACCAATTAAAGGCATACACTATGCATGAACAACCTAATTAAGCAAGTTGGGAAGGAATAAAGTTTTTTGAGGCTTTGGATGAAGTCACATGACAAAATGGATTAATATTGGTTAAAAGACTTACGCATACCTCTGATCCCATGTATATCAGAGTAGGACATTCTGCTGGAATATTCTAGCACCTGCTCAGAGAATTTGGAAAAAGCATATTCCTAGGAACTATATCAGAAATCCAGTGGGTTAAGGGTGGGAGGAGTGAGCCTGGGATAGAGGTAGAGATGCCATGTTCTCCTTCCCAGTCCCATGGATTGTGTCATCAGAAAGAGAGAGGACAAAGTAGATATGTTGAGAGAAGTATTCTCCTTGGGACTCTACTAGGATCTTGACCCTTGGAGTCCAGCGTGGAACTACTCATACCTCAGTGTAAGAGAGGTATAAAGGAATTCTATCCAAGCAAAACTTTTGAGTTACCCCTTTGCCACATTCTCTCTAAACCCAAGTTCCCTTTTCCTAGAGTTTTTTATCGATTCATGAGACAATATAAGCACAAATATCACTAATGAAAAGCTAATTAACTATAACTGGCTATTCAATAGCAACTGGATAATCAATGGGGAGAACACCAGTGGGGGCTCATGAGTGACAGCAATTAAAAAAATAACTTCAGAATTACCCCTAAATTCTAAGGAAAGGAATAGTCAGCGGTCCTCTGGGAGTTTAGTCTGGTAATAGAAATAGGGTTTGAGAGAATGACCTAGAGCCTATGCTACACTGTAATAAACCTGGAATGAGCTGTGAAGGGCTTTAAAAACCAACACGTAATTCAGTGCTTTCAAGTAAATATAAGAGAAAGGAAAATCAATGTCACTTTAAATGTTTCCGTTTCCTGCTTCTTTGATTGCAGACAATCAGAAACAACTGGGTGTGAGAAGAGAGATTAGCCCCTACTAGAAGCTGTTCCTCTGAATCATGAGAGAGTTTGTGATATCAGTATATCTATGCCTATATATCAATATATCTAGAAGTCTTGTAAAGGTAGGTTGGGGTTTTATATTGAAGATACATAGCGGAAAGTCTCAGGAAATGGTTGCCAACTCTCATTTTATTTGTTTGTTTATTTGTTAAAGTGGAAGGGACCTATGACATTTACAAGTCTTGAAAGAAACTCTTTCTGCTGGAGAGGAGACAGAGGGTCACAGAAATGAGATGATCTTATTAATTGGGCAGCAGTGTTGCAATGGTTCTGGAATCAAAAGATGCTGAATTTTCCATCCCATCTCTGCTCAACTCAACCTCCTTGGGACACAGGACATCATTGCTAAACTGATGGGGCTGCATTAGATGCCCTTCTTTGAGCTCTAGAGCTATGATACTCCCACTAAACCCAGTATACTTTATCTTTGGATGAATTCAAAAAGATTCCTTTTAAGCTTAATAATAGGATGATACCCTTTTATAGGTGGAAGAGACTTTTCAGGAATCTGAGGAAATTCACTTTAAAGGAGATTTTTATTGTTATTTTATGGGAGCTTTTGTTTTCTCATGAAATGAATTCATTTGTTAAAATAATAATTAAGCTAAATACGCTATTTGGGGGTCTCTTCATGGGGGACCACAAACAGTTGAGAAAAGATAATGACACATTTCTAGAGAGTTCATTATTCATCAAAAAATAATATTTCTGTTTTCTGACTACTCAATAACAGACATAATTATCAGATACAACACTGGAAGAAACCCTTTTGTCTATGGAATTTCACTACAGAAATTGTCAACTTATTGCCACAAGGATTGGTGACAGACTGGCACAACCATAGAATTGCCCTTAATTTTATTTTGTAAGCAACAGTCTAAAGATGTCACTTAAAAAGAACAACTGCATTTTCCTTCCCTAACAGATATGTAACTAAGGTGGATGACTGGGGCTTCAGCCTCACATGCCAAATTTAGAGGTCCCTACCAGCACTTGCAATTGAATTCAATTTAATAAGCATTTATTAAGTGTCTACTATGTGCCAGGCATTGTGTTAAGCAATCCTTTAGCTGATTAAAAAAAATAGAGGTCAGTCGCTAAGAAGTTTCCAAATTGACAACTAGATTAAGCTCTTCCTTCACCAGACCATCTACCACTCCCACTTCACTCCCCTAATACACACACACACACACACACACACACACACACAATTACTTTATTATAAGCCATTAGGAAACACAGTGGATATATGTTAGAAAGACATTACTTCAAATTCTTCCTCAGACATCTATTAGCTGTATGTCCCTGGACAATAAGCCATCAAATCCCAGCTGTGTTAGGTACCATGCTAAGGTTAACCTCAGTCAGTCTCAGTTTCCTCATTTGCAAAAAGAGGAAGTTAAGACTCCAATGGCCTAAATCTTTATTCTTGTGATTCCTCTCCCACCCTTTCAAATGAACACAAAATTTGTACTGCTCCCCTATACAATTTGTGACAAGAAGGTTCCTAAAGACTTGAGATTTTTTGCTCAGTTCTATCTCTTTCTTTCATAAATACTCAGCCTTTCTGTGTTAAAGACAGATTCTACTCTAGCAGTAAAGAGCAGATAGGTAAGGAAAATTTATTAAGCATTTACTACATATAAGGTAATGTGCTAAGAACTAAGAATATGAATATGAGAGGTGGGGAGAGATGAAAGGAGAGAGGGAGAGTGTCTTCAAGGAGATTATGTTCCTTTTTGTGAATTCCCCATTTAATTTTTATTTTTAAATATTTTTCCATATTTATATGATTCATTCTCTTTTCCTCTCCTCTTTCCTCCCCACTCCCAGAGTTGACAAGTGATTTCACTGGTTGTACAAATGTTATCACTTGATACTTATTTCCATGTTATTTATTTTTTTTTTGCTACAAATAATAATTTGCTATAGAGCAATTTTTTAAAGCCTAAACCCCAAATCACTTCCTCATATATACATGTGATAAGTGATGTCATATGCTTTTCTTTTGCATTTCCACTCCCACAGTTCTTTCTCTCAATGTGGATCGCTTTCTTTTCCATAAGTCCTTCAGGAGTGTCCTGGCTTCTTGCATTGCTGCTAGTAGCAAAGTCCATTACCTTGGATTGTGCCACAATGTTTTACTTTCTCTGTACAATGTTCTTCTGGTCCTGCTCATTTCATTCTGCATCAGTTCACTGAGGTTCTCCCAGTTCATATAGAAATCCTCCAGACCATTAATCCTTAGAGCACAATAATATCCCATCACCATCAGATACCACAATTTGTTCAGCCATTCCCCAATTGAGGGACACTCCCTCATTTTCCAGTTTTTTGCCACCACAAAGAGAGTAACTATGAATATTTTCATGCAAGTAATTTTCCTTATTACCAAGGAGATTATATTCTAAAGGAAGAAGACAACACCCAAAAGGAAGCTAAAATGGGGGCAGGAAGGCACCTGAGTGGGGTCATGTGGGCAAAGTCTAGAGAGTTAGATAGAAGCAAAGGTAGGAGAAAAATGAAACATGGCAAACCTGAGATCTCCAAAATGGAGAGCAAAGCAAAATATAAAAATCTTAATCATGTTTCATCCCATATTTCCTCTATCAATCTATTGGGGTATGTGTGTTGGCTTGAAGAATGACTTGTGAGTTTAGATTAGGGGCTGAGAAGGGAGATAAGTCTGAGATGTGGCATTAAGAGGCAATAAGAGTTGAGTGACATGTACAAACCTTTAAGGCCAATGAACATTTTCATTACAGAGAATGACACCCACCCACTCCCAAGGTTTTTGGTCTCTCCATTCTCATTCAAGATGGCAACAAGAAATTTAATAGTAATTTAATCTAACATTAAAATTGGAAAAGATTTAGAGATAATATCATTTGGCTCCCTTGTTTTATGGATAAGAAAATGAAGGCCCAAAGGCTTGCCAAAGAGAACTGTCCAGGCTCAGGCCACTAATAAAGGGTAGAGTTATAAATGGCTCAAACCCAGGTTTTGTGGCTAGAAGTAGAGAGTTTCAAGATTTCATTCATTTCTATATGTTATCTCGAAGTGTCCATCGCTAACTTTTTCTCCACATCTTAATGACAAATTCAACACTGGAGGAAACCTCAGATGTCATCTAGTTTACACGGGAATATCCTAGAGCCAGCTCATACCAGCTTAAGAGAGACAATTAGTAAATTTTCATTGTGAATATTTATAATTTAGGAATGAGCAACACTCCAAATGTGGGTTTGATTAATTAATTTGTTGATTGTCTAAAGAATTTGATAGAAAAAATGTTAGTAAAGCAAATTAAATTTAAAAACATATTCTGCATACACTTTTTACAGATGTTGTAGTACATGGGTAATATCATCTCCCTAGTCCTGTGCATTATATTTCAGCTCACATTAGGTTTTATATTGCTTTGCTTTCATATGGCACTGCTGATGAAATTCATAGTATTCAAGTGCCCATACCTTTTTTTTTTTAATTTTAAACCCTTAACTTCTGTGTATTGACTTATAGGTGGAAGATTGGTAAGGGTAGGCAATGGGGGTCAAGTGACTTGCCCAGAGTCACACAGCTGGGAAGTGTCTGAGGCCAGATTTGAACCTAGGACCTCCTGCCTCTAGGCCTGGCTCTCAATCCACTGAGCTACCCAGTGCCCATACCTTTTGCAGATGAATTGCTCTCTGTTCACACCTCATTTTCTATGAGGGAAGCTGGATTTTCAAATCCACGTGTAGGACCTTGCTTTTATCCCCATTAAGTTTTATCTTATTTTATTTTGTCCAATATTCATTCCTTTTGCATTCCTCCAGATCCTCTCTCTGTTATCCAGTGTGTTAGATACATCTCTGAGATTTGTGATGCCTGCATATTCTTAAAGTGTATAATTGATGCCTTTACACAAATTATCAATAAAAAAGTGGACACCTAACCCATTTGATGTAATAATATCCTTAGTATATACTTTGCAGGGCATTGATGAAGCTAAAATCAGATGAATGTATGTGAAATGCTTTGTAAACTTTAAATCATTCTCTAAATGGTTGATACCTTGAGAAAAGGTCAAAAAAATTCTAAGGTTTTTAATGCCAAGGATCAGCTCTTGTCTTTTATATCCCCAATAGAACCAGGCATTCAGTGAATCCAAATTGATTGATTCATAAGAACTATAGAGATCATTTCTCTAATTATAAAGAAATTCTTATCACTAGGTTAAAAAAAAAAGGTCACATTATCATGGACCATCAAGATGATCTTACAATTGTTATGCCATGTGGAATTATGAAATGTCATTTACCATTGCAATGAAACTTCATTCAGAATCGTACTGGTACCAATACTGGTATCACTCCTTGGTGATGATAACCAATATAACAAATAAGCACACAAGTTTCACGTCCATAGCCTAAAGGAAGTAACAGGGGGCAATGGGAAGTATGCTGCATTTGCAAAGAATTCAAATCTCTACTCTCCATTTCTAACTCTGTGACCTAAGGTAAGTCATTTTTCTCCTCCTGGTCCTCAGTGACCCCTTCAATATAGTGAAATTAGATAAAATCATCTCAACATCCTTTAAAATACTCCTCTTCATTCCCATTCATTCCATTTAACAGCTTAAGAAACTGAGGCCCAAGGAGATAAATGACAAGCACAAAGTTATACAGCTAGTATGTGGCAAAACCAAGATATAAAGCTAAATCCTATAGTTCCAAATATGTTATGCTACCCTTCTGAAATCCTCATGGAAATGACCAAATATAAAATTCTCCATTTGGCATGCAAGGCCCTTTCTTTATAACTTGCCTCATTTCTATCTTTCCAATTTTCTACACCTTACCTGCTCCCACTTACTCTGAGATTTGGTGACACTGGCCTCTTTGATGGTCCTTAAAGAAGGCAGTCCTTCTCCTGAGACTGAGCATTTTCAATGGCTCTCTTCCATTCCTGGAATACTCTCCTTCCTCATCTCCATCTTTAAGCTTCCATAGTTTCCTTCACCATATCAGCTAAAATCCTACATTCTACAGAAATCCTTTCCCAGTCCTTTTATTTCCATACCTTATCTGTGGTGATTATTTCTTATTTATCATGTATTTAGCTTGCTTATATTTATTTGTTTCTCTCATTAAATTGTGAGTTCTTTGAGGGCAGGGATTGTCCTTTTTCCTTTTTCGAAATCCCTACAGTTTACCTGGCACATAGTAGATATTTAACAAATCTTTATTGACTCACCAAAAATAACTACCAAGAAAAGCAAAAATGAGAGAACATATAAGATAGCATCTTAATACAATCATGCAGGTTTTCAGGAGCAAAAATAGGCTTCAACTCAGCATCATTTGACTCTAAATCTACTCTTCTTTCTACTATATTATGACAGGTCATACACATCAAACCAATGCGATGGCTTCTTAAATAGAAACTACTTTAATGGAATGATAATAGTTTTTGCATCAGCAATTTTTGTTCCTTCTATTAATAAGATTTTTCAAATGAATATATGTAAGCTTTTGAGAACATAATAAAACTGAATATCATAGGCATAAAGAAGGGATTTTAGAGATCAAAAGATTTCAATATTCTCAATTTGTAGCTGAAGAAAGCTGAAATCCAGAGTTTAGAACTTTCCCAGAGTCACAATAGTAATAGTAGCAAGGTCAAGATCTGAACCCAAGTCCTCTGACTCCAAATCCAATGCCATTTCTGGTATATGATGCTGTCTCTGATCCAAAGTACAGAGAAGGCAAGGGTGGATGTCACATAAGAGGAGATGGCTAAGACCTGATATAATTATGTTTCAACAATAGCAAAATTCCAATTTTACATAATCACTTATAACAATAGCAACAATAATAGTAATAATAACCCTGATGGTGGGGACTTAACATTTACCCTCACCCTGCCAATTTTTCCTTGATGGGTTCCTAAACAGAGGGTGGTTCTGAATAGGACTGAAAAGGGAATGAGCCTATAGGAATTCTCTGGAATTCTCTCCCTTCTTGTAGCCAGCTCCCAGCTTCCTTCAAGCCTCAGTTAAAATCTCATCTTTTATAAGAAGTCCTTCCTGATCTTTCTTAATCTTAATGTCTTCAATTTGGGTTTATCTCCAATTTATTTATTCTCTATATGTCTTCTTTATAAAGATTTGTTTGCATCTTGTCTCCCCTATTAGATTGTAAACTACTTGAGAGCATGAACTGTTTTTTTTCTCTTAATACTTAGAACAGTCAATAGCACATGACAAATGCTTAATAAATATTTGACTTCATGACTTAACCAAATGGTCAAGTGAGCAAAGAGTTACCCAGGGAAAGTAATATGAACCTAATTTGAGGTCATCAGATGAAAAGGACAATAAACTTTGGGTGTGATGAATAGAGAGAGGAATAAATTAGCATGGAGCCAGCCTACTTTTTTATTTCCTGTTATTTTGTTATGATAAAGACATTAATAGCAAAGCAAAACATTCTTTGAGCATAAGCTAGACCTTGAGACAAGCAATGAATGTATGTAAAACACAAAATCCATAGATAGTGAAGATTGACAAAGAAGATGGAGCTCAGAGACCAATTGAAAAGACCTGGAGATCCCAAGTCATCTTTGTTGGTGAGATATCAACCCTTGAGGAAATTTTTCATGACTGAAAAAGTCCCCAGAGTAGTCAGCTGTTAGCTCCCTATGGTAATAGACTTGGAGGAAAAACAGAGTTTTCAAGTTTTGGCTTACTTACCAACCAAGAAGAGTGAGTGCCAGGTGAGGAAAAGATTTAGACTGGTAGGAGATATCTCTTCAGGTTATTTTGATGGATTGGATTTTTATTCCTTTCAAATGTGATTAAAGAGTGGTATACATTATATTTTTGTGAATAACATAAATCAAAATACAATTGGCACTAAATGAGGGACAGAATCCTTTGGGATATATGTGTATGATCTGTTTGGATAAGTTTACAATCCAGAAAAGGGCCAGAGCTAAGAAAAAAAGTGGTATGAAGCTTTCTGAGAGCCAGAGAGAGTTTGGTGGTTAGCCTAGAATATTCTATCAAATTGGATGGCAAACAATGCCATGAGACCAACAGCTTGACCAATAACAACTGCCCTTACTACTTAGAAGAGTGTATCACTGGCCAGTGGTATCCCCTTTGAAGGCATATAAGGAAAAGGAATAATAATGGACTTTTTTTTTAAACTCTTAACTTCTGTGTATTGGCTCCTAGGTGGAAGAGTGGTAAGGGTGGGCAATGGGGGTCAAGTGACTTGCCCAGGATCACACAGCTGGGAAGTGTCTGAGGCCAGATTTGAACCTAGGACCTCCCGTCTCTAGACCTGACTCTCAATCCACTGAGCTACCCAGCTGCCCCCAATAATGGACTTTTTAATAGACATTTAAAATTGATTATGGACTTTGCAAATATTATCTTATTTGAGTCCCACAATAAGGCTAGGAAGTTTTATGGATGAACCAGTTGAGGCTCATCAAAGTTAAATGATGCCCCATGGCTACTCACCAAGTAAGTGACAGAGGCTTAACTGTGAACTAGGGTCTTCTTGGACTCCTGGACCAGAATTATATCCATCAGGCCACATTGTCTTCCATAGTGGAAGTTGACAAAAGAATTTTACTTATCTTTGATCAAGAAAACAACCAGAGTGGCATCGCTGAGTGGTCAGTTTTAAAGTCAGTACCCCCTGGGTTCAAATCGCACTTCAGACACCCTCATTCTGAAACCATGGGCAAGACACTTAAGCTCTTTTTAATAAGGTACCAAGCAGAATCGAAGCAAAATTGCACTGAACTTTAGAAATTGTTCAACTTGAGTACGACAAAATGGAAGCTTCTTGAGGCCAGAGACCATTTCCTTTTCCAAGGTAGAGCACATAAGAGTCATTTAAAATTCTTGTTGAATTGAACAGAAAAACTGTAACTTCCTTTTCTTTTAACCCTTAATTTTTGGTGTATTGTCTTATAGGTGGAAGAGTGGTAAGGCTAGGCAATGGGGGTCAAGTGACTTGCCCAGGGTCACACAGCTGGGAAGTGTCTGAGGCCGGATTTGAACCCAGGACCTCCTGTCTCTAGGCCTGACTCTCACTCCACTGAGCTACCCAGCTGCCCCCAAAACTGTAACTTCTAACGACATATCTTGGGTTGATTCCAACTATCCTAAAATATTGTCAAGATGGTAGCAACATGAAAACTCCCAAAGTAATGGTTACATTTCATGATTCATCATCACTCAAGGAATAATTTTTCAGAGGAAACAAACTTCTCATTGAGTCAACATGGTTTGGTTTTGTCGAAAATTTATTTTCTCTTCATCATTGCATTTTGTTCAACACATGATAACCCACAGAGACACATGATAAATTGTGCTGCTATTTGTAATGACTTCCCTACAATGAATAATAGTCAATAATATTAAGCGGAACAACAATAGCATACAGTGTGAGGGACATTTTAAACAAAACACTAAAGTCTACTGATGACTAACAATATCCTTTGGCTCCTGTTCCTGATGACTTTTAAAACAAATAAAAGTCAAGTTAAGGAGAACCTGGGCAAATACAGCTCTTCCTTGACCAAAACATGTCCAGATGAATTATTTTGCTACCATTCTCGGGTGTTAGAAAAGGATTTTTATAAATATTTTGTTTTTTTTTCTTTTAAAGGTGCTACGCCTAAATAAAAATATTCTCCTTAACACCCTTACACTTATGCCTTCCCCCATGTACCTGATACTTTCTGATGGCTTTCTTTTTCAACACACAACTGAATTTCTTTAGCAGGGGAGCGTTCTACAGGATTAGAGTGAAAAATAACCATTTCCCAAAGGAAATTCAGCTACGTGAAGTGAAGGTGGTTGGGTGGTTGGGTAGGAAGAAGCTATCAGAAAGTATCAGGTACATGTAGTGGGGAGTGGGGGAGTGTATGGGGCAAGGAAGAGTGGTCCCAGAGAGCATGAATGTTGTAAGCTTTTTCTACAGCTCAACTACCCATGAAAGATGGACTGCAGTTCCTGCTTAGGTTTAAGAGGATTGGACAGGCTAACAACAGATAGCCGGCTTACAGAAAACATTAACTTCTTTTAATCAAAGTATGTAATCAGAAGGCTGGAGTGATGATTACCTTCTACTTTCTCCATGAATCACAGAACCAATCATCTGGATAGGTGCACTTGCATTCAGTCTCTGCCAAGGGCATTGTAAACTTAACATTGATATACTTAACATTTAATATTTTAAATACCTGGCTGACCCTTACTCCTGAGCACTTTTTGAATAGTCTCTCTGTTCACTGGGTTACAATGCCTGCCTGAAATCCAGAGGCATTTTATAGGTTTTACACTCAAACACATGTACCTACACCTTTCATCGATGACATTTTTATGTCTAAGAAGCTTTTAATAATTGAGTGCAATTAATTTTTTGGAGAAATAGAGTAAGAGGCTATAATTTAGTTTCCCAGTATGACAACTCATTTCATTTTTGTGAGATTCACTCTGCTATATTTTTAGTATACAAAGAAGAAAAAATGAGTATTAGAAATCCATAACATGCAGTGTAATCTACAGTCAGCTAAATGGATGCTTATTTCCCAAAAGTCCTGGGTATCATTAATGACATGAAAGTACAAAGGGAGGATGGGGGCCCTGGCATGGGCCAAGTAAGTGTTGATAATGTTTGGAGAACATCGAGGCCTTAAGAACAAGAGTCCCAAACCCTGGAGCACGTCTCTACCTTTAAAACACTGAAGACGTCACCCTATCCCGAATGAATGATTTCCAATTCAAAATCACAGCCTAAATGATTTTGAATTCACTGCAGGTGCCTTTTCATCATCACCCACAAGACCACAAGGCGTTCTGCTGAGGCAGGCAGGAGCCAGGACAGAATATTTTAAATGTTTGGATTACCTTCTAGTGCTGAAGGAGTCTCATTCATTGCTTAATAATGCCTCCATTGCTCATAACAAAGCTTTCTAGTGAGTGTAATCTTTCCTTGGGCAGGGGAGGAAATGGGAATCCTTCCCACAGCAAATGTTCAGGGTTGTAGACTAACTTTCCTCTGCCTGTCAGATTGAGGGGAGATGGAGCAAGAGAGCAGAAGGGAAACAAGAACTGACCAGCATGCCAAGCCGCTGCATGCAGCTTATTACAAGGCAAGAAGTAGGCTGTGGTGCAGAGGAAAATTTTATTCTGGAAGCTGCATTGTTTCACCAGTCTGGCTCAGGCTAAACATTTCTCCAGTTTATTTTCCCTGCTCTCACAATACACATTTCTCTATTTTGTGGCTCTCTTGTCTGGTTTTCCTGAGCAATGTTTGGCTTTATCTCCCCTCCTTCCCCCCAGATAGAGCTCAAAATCTGCAATAGATAACTGACTCTCTGTCCATAGGAGATGTTGGGTGCTCCAGCAAGCTCATGGGCACTGACTCTTTTTTTCCTCTACCCCCCCCCCCACTCTCTCTATCCCCTCCCCTCTATTCTAACCCACTTAATCACCTCTTCTCCCACATAAACACAGTGCCCTCTCTGCTCAATCAGACAAACACCAGCTCTTGGTTCCTTGTCAGGGAAGGATGCTAGAACATACTCCTCTTCCTCCACCTTTTCCTCCTCTTCCTCCTCCTCAGCAGCTTGCTCGTTCTCTTTCACACTGACATACAAAGCTCTTCTCTTTCCTCTCACTAAGGAAAGGGTCAATTGACTGAAGGCGTATATTAGGGAAAGAGATAGAGATGAGTAGGGAGGGGGAAGAGGAGAATCATTTGGGGATAGAGAGGGAGGCAGGAAGGGTAAGGGATTGAACTGAGATATGGAAAGAATTGAATGGTCTCAGAGAAACAGCTGGGGGGGGTGTTAACAGAAAGACAGAGACAGAAAAATAGACATAGAGATAGAAAGGGACAGATAAGAAAGACAGAGACAAAGGCAAATGTAAAAAAAGAGATGGAGAGACAGGAGGGAGAGAGAGAGAGAGAGAGAGAGAGAGAGAGAGAGAGAGAGAGAGAGAGAGAGAGAGAGAGAGAGAGAGAGA
>NC_058132.1:673235425-673253142 GCF_016433145.1 Gracilinanus agilis | reverse complement strand
GGGGGGGGGGGGGGGAAGATGGGCTGGCAGAGGTGTGAGTCAGTGGATAAGAAGGTGAAGTCCCTAACCTCTTGGAATGATTTCAGGGACAGAAAACATGCCACTAGAAGCGGCTTTTCAAAAAAAACGATTTTATTTGCAGAATAATAATAGTCTTTAAAAAGAAGAGAGGTCCTATTACTTTTCTAAACCTTCCATTCAACTCCATCACTAAAAACTCTTTCTTAAATAACTTTCTAGTGAAATTAATTGGCTGTATTCACAGAAAATTTTATTTACTACCACCTAGCCATACCCTATTGCCTTAAAAAAAATTTTTTTAAAGGAAAAGAAAAGCTTCTACGTTTAATTAGCTTCTGTTTTAAAGAAACTTCTGTTCATTAAAGTTGAATGCAGTAGTGTGTGTGTGTGTGTGTGTGTGTGTGTGTGTGTGTGTGTGTGTGTGTGTAGGTGGGAGAGGTACAGAAAAGTGCTTAAAACAGTTATCCAGAAAGCAAAGAAAAAATATTTTCCCCAAACATTTCCAGAACCCCCTAAATAAGGAAACGCAATGGAGGGGGAAATCATTCTGGACTGCAAGTAATGGTAAGCATCTTTAACTCCAAACGATTCTATTTTGTCCCCCACTTTCATAATGTTCCCCACTAATAACCTCCTGAGGTCTCGGGAAAAGAGGGAGAGGAGAAAGAAGAGCGAGTCAGGTTGGTGCTGACGGGGAGAAGACAAGAAAGGCAAAGAGCAAGAGGGAGAGAAGTTCTAGGCAGCAGAAGGAGATCATCGGTGCCTAGGAGAGGGAGGAAAGGGGTGCCTTACCTTGCCACTCCACCAGCCCCGTGCGCCCCTGCTCTGCAGCCTCACAGCACCTCGTACTTGGTGCTGCTTAACGGGGAGCTGAAAGAGGGCCGCCTCTTAGACCATTCTTCGGGCCCCTTCCCCTTGACAACGGATGCCAAAGCCTGATATTAATACTGTCCTCCTCGTTCTCCATTAGCTCCGAGCCATTCTGAATCCCAAGGAAACCAGGCGAAAAAGCTGCCCGTGGGCATGCCGAGGGGTATGGGGACGTTGGTGCTGTGGGTCAATAAATATCAAGGCAGACCGGCATACACAGATAGGCAGAGCTGAGAAAGGAGAGAGCTGGGGCTGGGGAGCCGCGATCTGTGTAGAAATCCGGAGCCGGGAAGGACCCCAGATTATCGCTGGCACCTGGAAACTGAAGGGGAGGAGTGGAAAACTTGGCAAGCACCACGAATCCGAGAAGAGACTTGCCGCCAGAGACAGGATTCCCCCAGCAGATCGGGGGTGGGGGCGGAGGGGGCGCGAAACCAAGGCAAGCCAAACTCGCAACCCACCTAGCTCTCCCCCTCACTTGAGCCTGGCCACCGCTTTCCACGCGCAAGAGTAGGCGGTGGGCGAGTTGAGAGAGCGCCGGCTGCCAGGCTGAGGCTCTGACTTGGGCTCTAGCAAGCAGCTTCGGCAAAGTGAGCAGTCGCCGGCTCAAAGGCAGCAGTAGCAAGAAGGAGGCAGGAATCTGGGCTGCTGCTGCCAGTGATAGTGGTATTGGTGGTGGTGGTGGTGGTGGTGCTGCTGCTGCTGCTGCTGCTGCTGGTGCTGCTGCTGCTGCTGCTGTTGCTGCTGCCTCTGCCACTGCCACTGCTGCTGCTGCAGTTAGCGGACTTCTTCCGCTTGCTTCCAGCTCCCTGCCTCCGCTGCTGCTGCTACCTGTAGACCGACACACTCACTCACGCACACACGCACACACACACACACGCACACACACACACTCATACACACATAAGAGAGCACACTTACACGCGCGCGCGTGCGCGTGTACACGACACACATACATACATACATACACACACAGGCTCACACACTCCAGGAGCAAGGCAGAGCACTAGAGCCTGGACTGGGCAGAAGCCTAGTTCAACCCACCCCCACCCCTGCCGCCCCAGAGGGATTGATCAACAACCCCCAGCCCCAGGCCAAGGCCGCCGCCCACACCCACACATTGCTCCCCACACACACCCCGATGTCTGCCTAAGCCCAGCTCTCCGTGGAGGGAAGAGGGTCGAGGAAGGCTGGGGAGCACATCCAGGGACTGACTATACATTATACTCAGGCTGATGCCGCCGCTTGCGGAGTTGGGGAGACAGAGGTTAAGCCCGGGAGAGGCCTGGCTTCTCTAGGAGTTCACGATTGATCCTCATTCCCTATCTCATCCCCAGGCTGCCTCGACTGGCCAGAACCAGCAGCAGCAGCCAGGAAGGCAGCGAGCCAGCACTGAGGGGTTAAGGGCCCTGAGCGTCACATGTGACGTGTACCTAAAGACAGGGGGAAATAAATGCGTGGAAGGGCACAGACTCAGGTCCAGATCCTCCAAAAGGCCTTCTGTGCTGAAAGTTTCCTTCTCGTGTGTGTGTGTGGACCATGCAGACCTAGACAGAGTAACAACCACTTCCTGTTGAGACCCTCTAAAAAATGATCGAATATGACCCTCCCTCCACCAAACTCCCTCATTTCGTTCCCCGTCTTCTAATTGGAGGCAGACTCAGCCCCTCACTCGATCATCTGTGGGCAAGATTCTGTGGGGGTAGAGGGGAAATACCTTCACTCTCTGTGGTCCCTCCCCTTCTTCTGCTCCTGGCTGGGGAGATCTGTGTCATCCCAGTTCAGCCATGCAGGATACTCTGCGCATTTGGGTGTACCCCGCCCCTTTTACACCTGGCTGACTCTTCCCCAATCCAGCTTCAAGTACCAGAGAGTTTCTGAGAGCGACTCTGGGGCAGCTCAAAAGAACTGAGTACAACAAGTAATTTGGTAAAGGCATGAGCAAGAAATAACTGACCTACATGTATATAAATTTTCTCTTTTAAAAAATTGCCTTAACGTCATAAAAAAAAAAAAAAAAAAAAAAACCTTCCTCAGCTCACCTTGACAGAGAAATCCCCCAGTGTTAGACCTCAGGATATCCCAATTCAGTCCAATTCAATCCAGCAACCATTTTTTGGATGTCTGCTCATTGCAGCACATGCCAAAGGGGGAGGGGGGAGGGAGAGTAATCAGAAAGAAAGAAGAAGAAGAAAAAAAAGGGAAAAACTCTTGCCCTCAAAAAGGTGACATACTATTGCCAGAGTGTATGAATATTAAAAGTGTAACCCTTATAAGCAGGTACATGTTAATTTCATTTTTTTTAAAGAATTCTTACCAGCTCCAAGAAGGATATCTGGTAACATCTTTTACTTTTTAAAATTTTAATAAGTAGAAATTTTAAAATAAATAAATTTTTATAAACTTTAGGAATGAAGACTATCTTTCATTTTCCTTTAACTGATTAGTAGTAGTTGTGGTACTGTAGCAATTAAAGTTTTGCAAAACACTTCACTTATATAATCTCACCTACCCTACAACTTTGAAGAGATAGGTATCCAGTTGTCATTATTGGTATTATTATGTATATTATTTTCCCCATTTTATTGATGAAGAAACCAAGACTTAGAGAAGTTAATGACTTCCCTAAGGGACATACACAGTGTCAGAGACTAAAACTGTCTTCCTAACTACAAATTCAAAAGACTATCCACTATACCAAGCAGATTTCAGTTTTATTCTCAAATAAAATATAATTGAATTCTACTAAAAATAAGTGGAATCCAGTCTATGATCCTCTTTAGTCAAAGAGGATTTGTCAGATTCCTGTGTATAATTTACAAAGAATGTTGGGCACCCTCTGTGGGGGGCAAAACCTCCAAACAGAATTCTCTATTCTTTGTTGAGAGGATATATTTGCAAATATCTAAAAAAAAAAAAGTAACATCATGATCAACTTTTTGAAAGAGGAAAAATAATTAACATATTTTTAAGAATGGCATAAAATATGCGAATGTTGGAGAGGTTTTTTTTTCAATTTTAAGCTATAAAAATTTCCTTTCCTGATGTGATCACTTAAATTTATGTAGAGAAATGACACTGGAAACCTAAATGTCATGATTTTCAATTTTTCATTTTCAATCTGGTATTTATAGCATGAAGGTTACTATTTCAAATGAATTCTAGACTTCTGGCAAGATGACTAAATGAAAAGTTGTATATAAAGCCAAATCCCCCTCATCACCTCCAAAGAACTAGAAATGAATGTATCAATTAATAAAAAATATTTTTAATGAAAGGAAGGGGAAGAAAAGACATCCCTGCAAGGAAATTCCCACAGAAAAAGCCAGTAGAGTGTTGTAGAAAATTATCAAGCAAATAAAATCTCTTTATACAATGAAGAAACACTTTGGGCTAACAGATTGCCAGGAGGAAACTCTATAAAAAGAGAATAATTCTTAAAAGATGACAACTTGGAAAAAGAAATTGAAAGGCCACAAGTGCCTTGTGGGTGGTTAAAAGACCTAGTAAAAGAAATTAAGGAAAAGATCAGGGAAGAAATTAGAGATCTTAATGATAAACACATCTTGGAAATGAAACTGGAAATCTTTTGCAACATATTGGACACCCTGGGTGAGGAGGGGAGCAATAGAGGAAATTCAACAGAAGAATCTAATGATATAACAAGAATATTAGAATAAAGTTAGAAGGCAACAAAATCTAAAGATCACATGAGATTTTTGTGATCAAATACAAGTGATCTGGAAAATTTGGATTTAGATAGTCCTATGAGTGTGAAGGGAATGTAAAAACTCAGAATTTTTTTAGTTTGCATTTCTAATTGTATTAATGAAGTGGAACATTTTTTCATGGTTTTTGGTCACTTGGATTTCTTATTTTGCAAACTATTTTTTAAAAAATCAATGGACTTCCTGAAAACTATGATTTAAAACAAAGTCTGTATTTCCAGGAATCATAAATGAAAACTGCCCAGATGTATTAAAACAAGTAGAGTACATGAATTCCCCCAATCACCTCCTAAAAGGAGCTCTTGAAAGGAAAAACCAAGAGATTACAAAATCCAGAGTTTATATCTCAAAGAAAAATATTGCAGTCATCCTGAAAGATACAGTTCAAGTACCAAGGAAAAGCAGTCAGGATGACATAAGATTTAGCAGCTTCTCCCATAAACAAGAGTAGAGCCTGGAATATAATATTTCAAAAGGCAAAGGATATAGTCCTGTCATGAAGAATAGCAACCTGAAAACCTGAATACGATCCCAAAGAGGAAAGAAATAGAATTTTATCAAAACAAAAGTCACACACTTCTGATAAAAAGAAAAACAGTAGGAACTTTGAAGTACATATACATACACACACATACACATTTGAGTTAAAATAACTCTATAAAGATTAAACTTCTATTATTTGAGCAACTAGAAAGAGTTATATGATGACTCTACAGCATAGATAACATTCAAATAGGGGGAGAAGAAATAAATGTCTTCAAAAACTTAATATTTATTAAGGGTATTGAAACGATTTGGATAAGGAAAACAAAGACACTAAAGGAAGACTGATTCCATTTGGAGGGTTTTAAGAAAGGAAGAGAAGGAAAAATAAAAGATAAAATTAAAAAAAAGTATAAAAAAGAGAAAATGGGTGAAACTTACTGTTTTTCATAATTGACTGTATCAGAAGGAACATATGAAAACATGGGGGAAGAGGAGTGGGCACAAAATAAGTAATACTTATTTGAAATAGGTAAAAGATGAATGAACACGCAGAGTTTGGAATTAAAACTCTATCAGATTTCATAGTGAAACAAGCAGATATAGTGAGGAGGGAAGTGAAAGGTAAGGATAATAACATGGAATTAATACCTTCAAGACACATAAATTTATTGATCAAGAAAGACATTAAAGTGGGAAAAGGAGGGGGGGAAAGAACTACAATCTAAAGGGTTGCCTTTGACTGCATTTTAGACAATGAAGAATGACTGAATAAGTTGTGGTAAATGAACTTAATAGAATATTATTGTGCTATAAGAAAGATGGTAGAGTTGATTTCAGAGAATCTTGCATAGTTTGAATAGATGCAGAGTAAAGTGAACTTTATCAGGATACTTGCTTAAATGAGGACATGAACTTTGAAAAACTTACAAATTCTGATCAATGCAATTACCAATTATGTTTCAATATGACCTGTGATGGCACATGCCTCTTAACAAAGGTGAACTCAAGGTGCAGAGAATACTTTTTGATAGGACCATTGTGTGGTTGTATTTTATTGGATTATTCTTATTTGTTGTTGTTGTTTTTTAATTTATCTGTTTTTAATTTGGAGAAGTTCAGGGGAAGCAATAAAAAATGTAATGATAAGAAAGAGGGCCACTGTGATTTTTTAATATACAGAATAAACCAGAAGGAAGCACACATAAATATGACAATTTTGAAATTAATATGTAGAATTTATTGTATAATTTTTTTAAAAGGAAGTAGTATGAAATTAATATTCATGGCTTAATATAGAATCTGTTTTTGCTCTATTATGTATATGAAAATGCTCTTTTTTGTTGCTCTAAGTTCAAAATTTAAAAAGGGAAAAATACTATTTGTTCTTAGCCCTTGACTATGTTTTGGGAGATAAGTCTGAAGGATAATATATTTGAATGAGTTTGTTGTGCATCTTTAATATCAATTAGAGATGTATAATATAAAGGAAAATAATTTTTCTTATTGTCCATGTAAAAGTTTTTATATTTTGCACAATTAAAATTGGGTTTTGGTTATATATTATTTCTGTTGATACTTTTACTAATAATGGCTCTGTAACAACAGATTTGAAAGACATTTTCCTAAAATCTCCTTTGAATTTTTAATAACATCAATTTTATATTTATTTTGCTTATCCATATAGGACTATGATGGCAAAGTCTTCAAAAAATATATATCCACAGTACATTTTAAAGTTTAATTTGCATTATTGACATTTTCTCCATTGTTTTCTTAAGTCTAGAAATCAACACAACAATAAATCAAGCCCTTATTAATAGCATTTGCTGATTTCTGAAGCATAAATGCTTATACCTAAAACTTAATAATCAGGTTTTCTGATCTGGTTCAAGCTGGTTCCTACACATTCCTGATTATGATGCTGGTCTCAACCTGTTTTTCCCTAAAATACTCTTCAGTCTGTTGAATAGTTCTTATAGAGACTGGTTCTTCCCCTAGTAGTTTGTGTTCTTTTATTAAACACTGATCTACTACATTCATTTCTTGATCTTGCTTATCTAGTTTTTTCCATTGCTTTACTGTTCAGTGTCTTAACTATTACCATATAGTTTGTATAGTTATTGCTTTATGATAAAAAAATTCAGTCTCTTTCTACATCCATTCATTCTTATTTTAAAATATTTCTTGAGATCCCGGACCTTTTGTTTCATAAAAATATTTGGTTATCATCTTGTTTTAGGATTTTCATATTATGAGTTGAAAACTAAAATGGAACTTATATGTTATCTAGTCTAAGACCTTAATTTTATAAATGAGAAAATATTCTCAGAGAAATTCTATGATTTGCCCAAGATCACACAGGTAGTTGTGGCAAAGATGCTAACAGGTCTTTGATCTCAAGTCTTCACTTCAAATCAAGTGCTTTTCCCACTACCTCATGTTATCTGAAAAACTCCTTGATAGTTTTATAGTATTGTTTTAAAACTGCGTTAAGACTTTTAAGGGAGCCTATATGTTTAGCCTAAACAAGAATAATAGCTCTCCAATAATTTAGGTCTTCTTTTATTTAAATAAAAAGTTTCATATTTGGTATTATATAAGTTCTAACAGTATCTTAATAAATTAATGTGCTGATATTATGTATATTTTGTAGTGAATTTAATAGATTTTCCTAATATTTCCTCTTCAATTTTATTAATGTGAAATATAAATGCTAATCATTTGGGGGGGGGTTAAAGTTTTACTATGAATTTTTTATAATTAACCCAATTAATTTCCTTGCTAATTTCTTATACTGTTTTAAATAAATAAAATCATTTGGTAATGGGATAATTTTATCAGTCTTTCTGCTGTTTCTATAATGAACCCTTCTCCTTGGTCTTTCACAGTGATTATGTGAATTAAAAAGAAGTAATATAAAGGTTGCATCAAAGTTATCAGGGAAGTAGTGCAGTATAGTATAAAGAGTACTGATTTTGAAGTCAGAGGACTTATGATTCAAATTCCAACTATTCCATTCATATTCACAACATTAGATAAATCATTTAAACTATCTAGAACCTAATTTCCTCATTTATTAGATGAGATAGGCTAGACTGGAAGATTCCTGAGGTTCCATCCCATTCTGCCTATCACTATGGATCCTATACAGGATTGTGACAAACATTGACTAATTTCATAGCAAGATAAATATTGCACCAAGTTCATGTATCATTGTTATCCTGGAATGAAAAAAAATGAGGAAATTACAAAATTATAGAACATCTAATAGAGTCACAGTGAATAGGTAAGGATGGATGGATTGATATCTACATTGTTGGAGAGAATATTAATAGTGATAAGATCAGAGATTAATTGTAATATGAGAATTTTGGATAATTCTTTTTATTTCCTCTCTGTCCATTGTGATTCAATCTCAAGAATATTTTCATTTTTTCATTTAATCAATTTCTTCTCTAATTTCTCTAAATAATTGTATTTTTTTGCTCATGTAGGGTTGTTGTTTTGTTGATTTTCTAATTATTAATCACAAGATCAGTTTGTTATTCTCATTTTTATATTCTGTTAATATATGCCTTCAGAGACATAAATTTTCCTCTATAGACTACTTAAGCTGCATCTCATAAATTATACTGCCTCATTGTTCTCACTCTCTTAAGAAAAATTATTTATTGCTTCTGTGATTTCTCCTTTGATCTAATCATTATTTAGGATGCCATTATTTAGATTCCTTTTAGATCTATACATTTTACTCATGCTACTTTTATTGATTACTGTTCTTATATTCCCAAGGAATGTATTATTTCTACTTTTTATAATTATTTATAATTTCTTTATACTCATAAAATGTTTTAAACAAATTTACTACATGTATCCTTTTAGGTAAAAATAAAATTAGACTAATTCTTTGGAAAGTATATAAAATAGGAAGACTAAACTGAAATGTAAACACATTTGAACAGATTTAAAGATAAAGGTGATTGTCTAGTACTGGTATCTGACCCTGTCAGGATGATGGTCCAAATATAGCATTCCTGGTTGTATATTTATATATACAAAAATAAATTCACTGGAGAAAGAAATTGGAGGATGAGGGGAAAAATGTATTATTTCTTATAATTGGAATACCAAAGGTATGTGTGTGAAACTCACTTTTATTTTTTTAATTTATTTTTTTTAGCCCTTAACTTCTGTGTATTGGCTCCTTGGTGGAAGAGTGGTAAGGGTGGGCAATGGGGGTCAAGTGACTTGCCCAGGGTTACACAGCTGGGAAGTGTCTGAGGCCAGATTTGAACCCAGGACCTCCCATCTCTAGGCCTGACTCTCCATCCACTGAGCTACCCAGCTGCCCCTGTGAAACTCACTTTTAAATAGTTTTGAAAAAGAAATACTTCATTTAAAAATAATGCAAATACTTTAATAAATTAGAAAGGAGACTGGAATAAGATAAGAAAGGGCAAGAGGGATGAATAATCAGAAGAGGGTTAGGAAGAATGAAATTGTTTCACGTTAATCAAACTACACATAATTTTACCAATGATTATAAAATGAAATAAGGTGGGGACAGGGCAAGATTTGGGTTTTCATTTGAAGAAGGAAGAAATTTCCCATGTTCATCATGTTGTGAAACAAGAAACATATTGCTTACACTAGAGAAAAATGCACGGAGGAAACAAAATGAAGAATGGTATTTCAATCTGCACTCGGCCTTTATCTATTTCTTCTATATCCTTTTACATTATGAATCTCTTGGAGTTGTGCTGGATCCTTGCCTTTTTGACAATACTTAAGTCATTTACAATTGATCATCATACATTATTGTTGTTCCTGTGTATAACCTTCTTCCTGTCCTGTTCACTTTATTTTGCTTCACTTCATATAACTTTTTCCAAGGTTTTGTGATCATCTTGTTTTTCATATCTTATGACACAACAGTATTCCATTACAATAATATACCACAACTTGTTCAGCCATTCCCCAAGTGATGGACATCCTTTTAATTTCTAGTTCTTTGCCACCATGAAAAAGCTACTGTTTGTTTCTTTTCCTTTTTCTCTGTTCAACTTTGGATATAAACCTCATAATGATATTACTGGATGAAAAAGGCATATACAGTTTTGTAACTTTGAGTATAATTCTAGATTGCTCTCCAAAATGGCTAGATCAGTTCACAGCTCCATCCCAAATATGTTTGTGTCTATTTTTCACATCCCCTCAAATGTTTGTCAATTTGCCTTTTAATCATCTTAACAAATCTGATAGGTGTGAGATATCTCAAAGTTGCTTTGATTTGCATTTCTCTAATCAATATGATTTAGAGCATTTTCTATAGTTATATATAGCTTTGATTTCTTCATCCAAAAACTCTGTTTATATTTTTAGCCATTTATCAATTGAGCAATGGCTCATATTCTTATTTTGGCATAATTATCTATATATTTTAGATATAAGGCCTCTGGATAAGAAACTATAAAACATTTTTCCCAATCATTGCTTTACTCCTAATCTTGACTACATAAGTTTTATGTATACAAAAACTTATTTTTAAAAAAGAAACTGCATTGAATGAAAGCCCCTAAGTAAAGCATTAATATATTAAAAATATCCAGAAAAATCACCAGTTGTTGTGTATATCACTAACAAATCCCAGGAAGAATATACAGGGTGAGAAATTACATTTGAAATAATACCAAAAATGTGTTGAATATCTGGGAACTAATTTCCAAATACATTCACAGGAATTATTTCCATTTACCTAGAGTCATTTTTTACAGAAATGAGAAGAAATCTACATAGTTGGGAGGATATTCTTTGTTCTTGACAAGTCATTGTCATTAATGTAAAAAAAATGAGGATGACACTGAAATTTCTATGTAGATTTTATGTAGTACCATTCAAATCACCAAATATATACTTTACAGAATGAGACAAAATGATATTCACATATGAGAAATATCATGGCATGATGAATTGAGTCAGTCTTGGACTAAGGATTTCCTAGGTCCAAGACCTGTCTCTGACACATGCTGGCTATATCAACCTGGGAAAGCCCGTGACCTTTTGGGGCCCGCAGGAAATTGTGAAGGACCTTTAGTTGAAGATCTATGTGAGTAGGTGTTTTCTTGCCAAGATTGCCTTATAATGATTAAGTCACAATTTTGGACTGAAAAAAAAATTCAGGAATAAAATCTCAAAGATAGCTAGGGGACATAGTGAAAAAAGAGTGTAAAGGAGTTTATCTTATGCCCTGCTATGCTCAGATCATTGAAGTGGGAAGTACCCTGCTTCTCAGAGTTCCCTCCAACATATAGGTGGGAAATAAACTCCTTTTGGGGAGGGCTGCATAGTCAAAAGAGACATTTTTAATTTAAAATTGGTCAGAATGAGATAATTGCTCTTTTTTATCTTGCACAGAGTTCATTTACAGCAAGAAGGAGGACTATTTTTTTCTTCCTTTCTTTTATTCTGGTTCTAAGAAATAGGCCTAGGAGTGTTTGTGTCTGTTTTAGAAATTTTGAGTCTATAAAAGTAAAATGTTTTGTGCAAATAAAATCAATGCAACCAGAATTTTTTTCTTTTTCATTGAAGATTTTAGCTTTGTTTAAGCTGTTTTTTCCATTAAATATTTGTGCATGTGTGTTGTGTGCATGTGTATGTGTGTGTGTGTTCTTCTGTTATCTATTTATGATGTGTAGCATTTATCCTTGTGGCAACTAAGTGGTACTGACTGTGTCACCCTGAGAAAGTCACTTAACTTTGTTTGCTTCAGTTTCTCATGCATCAAACTCACTAAAGAAGGAAATGGCAAACCATTCCAGTGTCCTTGCCAAAAAATCTCAAATGAGATCACAGTTGGACATAACTGAAAAAACAACAGCACCTAATCCTCTTTTTGCCTTCTGAGAGTTTCTTAAAATGTATTACATGCTTTATTAAAGGAGAATAAAAAACACAATGTTCCCATTCATGACTTTTTCTATCCCTTATAACAGTCTTTTTTTAATAACTGAGAGTATTTAACCTTATCTGTTAAGTCAAATTAAAATACCCTGATCATCCCTTTGAATTCCATCATTCTATTGAATTTCCAACTATTTGCTCTGGGTTTAAAATCAGAATTATAGCTGGGTATGTGTTTAAGAGATGGTGACTACTCTCCTTCACTGTTTGGAATATCATATTTGAATCTTTAATTTCCTGTAAACAGAGTCAGTCATATGCTATTTTCATTGACTTCCCTTGGAAAGTGGAAGGATTGTTTCATTTGTTTTTTGAAAAATTTGATTTTGTAATTCTATAGTTTGACAATGACATTTATTAATGAGTTAAGCTTTGGGCTTCTTCCTTTTGGTGTTCTCTGACTACTAGTTAAATATGATTTTTATGTACGTATAATATTTCTAGATAATTTTTGGAATAATTTCTTAAACATAGTATTCAGGTTTTCCTTTTATTCCATTTTATGAAATATATATATAATATTGAGATTATATCTTTACATCTCAATTTCAAGTTCATTATATTTATTTGGTAGAGTCAGAAAAAGAAATTCCAGAAAGAAGACTGATTGAAATATTATTCACTTCTGTTTTCTTCTCTGTATAGCCTTCTGGTGAGTTATCTCAAATTTTCTTTTCTGGTTCTTGTTGTGCTCCACCATTTTGAATCATTTTCTGTTATGTTGTGAGGTGGTGAATAGAAAGCTATACTCTAAATAACCTGTCCCTTTGTTTCTTCTCAGAATTTCTCTGGCATATAACTATAATGGAACATTATTGTACTCTAAGAAACAATAACTATGAAAAATCCAGATAATAAGAGAAGTCTTATATGAACTCATGAAAAGTAAATACTTTTTCTTGGTGTAGGAAAGCAATTTAAATAATGATTGCAACAATATATAAAATAAGGTCATAAAAACTCTGAATACTATGTAATTATATTTATGAATAAAAGGTCCAAAATAAGAGTGACGAAATACACCTTCTTCTTTTACTCCTTGCTTTTAGAGGTATAGAGTTTAAAACACAATATATTATGTCAGTCATTCTATTAGCTGGTGTTGCTAAACTTGTTTTTTCCTCTCATTTTACTTTTTTTTTTATATTATAATGGATGCCTTTCTGACTGGGATAAAAAGATATGTATTTCAGGTTGTGAAGACGATTTGGAAACAAAATATATCTACATATTTTAATAATTAAAAAATAGAATTGTTAGGGGAAGGAGCAAAAAGAGATAATAACTTAGGCCTGAGAGTTATACCTACATAATGGAAAGTGGAAGTAGTTCATCATCACTTCCATTATGTAGGTATAACTTGGTTTTCAATGCATGAGGTCATAAAAAGAGACAAGTGGAAGTTATTTAATTAGAAGGAAGAAGAAAAAAAAAAGAAACAGCAATTTCTTCAAAACCAAAGAACAAATAAGCATATGATATTACTTGCACTTTGGAAAATTTGGGAAGATTCTTAACAGGAAGCATTTTTCCTAATGTAATTAAAAACAAAGAAAGTTGATAAAATGATGTGTTTATATAAAATATCTTTACAACCTTTCTTAGAACAGTCTTAGATATCTGTATTACCTGAAGCCAGATTAACTATGCATACTGTAAGTTGTAAAGAGGAAGATT
This sequence comes from Gracilinanus agilis, assembly GCF_016433145.1. Classification (NCBI taxonomy): domain Eukaryota; kingdom Metazoa; phylum Chordata; class Mammalia; order Didelphimorphia; family Didelphidae; genus Gracilinanus; species Gracilinanus agilis. Next base: position 673,239,400 of record NC_058132.1, on the reverse strand, counting down.
AAGGCTTAATTTTAGGAACAGCTTCTTAACAATTGGAACTATCCAAAAGTACAGTAGCCTCACATGGGAGGAAATCTTTGAGGCTAGATGACCATTTATACAGTATATTACTATGGTATTTCTTTCCAATTACTGGTGAACTAGATGTCATATGAGGTGCCTTCCAATTCAAATTCTGCAATTATATGTAGGCATCAATTAGTACTCAGCAAACAAGCATTTATTAAGAACATCCTAGAGAGTGGGTTTTGTATTAAGCACTTAAAATCCAAAGAAAGGAGTCTTCCGGTTAAGATGGCGGCAGTGTAAGGAGCAGCTGCTGGAACTCTCCTGACCGAAGCATACAGGACTCCTCCAGGGGAAATAAAAACAAGTCCAGAGGAACGAAGGAACCCCACAACAGGGCGCAGCATTGAAGGTATGCAGAATCGGGGCATTTCCACGCTATAAATGGGTGAAACAGCTCTCACTAAAACCCGAGAGGAAGAAGCCCCTCCCCCACCCCCCACACCGCACAAGAGTGAAAACAGGACTGGGGCAACCAGATAATCACTGGCAGCCCCAGAGCCTGTACCTGTGTGCTGCAAGAGGAGGGACCCCAGGTGGCTGGGGGCAAGCACGGACTTTCCCCGAGCATCCACGTGGGTGAAGGCACCTCCTCGGGCCTGGACAAATGCCCCTAAAACACAGCCTTTCCCAAGTGCTGAAGGCATCACCTCAGGTGTGAATAAAGATCTCCAGCCAACTTTCACTACCTTCTGGGGGGGTGAAAGCAGGGCCCTAAGAGCATCGCAGGCAAAGACAGTGCCCTAGGCTTGAATAACGATCTCCAGCCCAGGCTTGGACCTCCAGTGAGGACCCAGTGCAGACCCAGACCGGCAGTGGAAGCAGCCCCAAAGACTGCTGAAGGAGCCTCAGGGAGAGGGGCAGACCGGGAACTACCAGGAGGCCTGACCCCGAGGACAAGGAGATTGGAGGCCCCCCCCCCCAAGCTTGCAAGGCACAGGCAGACCCTGAGTGCAAAGACAAAGCGGAAAATGGGCGGGGCCAACAATGGCCAGCAATAAGGAAGTCCAGAAGAAAAAGACTATCAAGAGAAACTCTGGAACACTCGACAACTTCTACACAGAGAAAATCCAGACAACAGAGGAGGGAAAACAAAAATCCAAACCTCCCCCAAAAAATGAAAGCTGGTCACAAGCTATGGAAGAGTTTAAAAATGAAATGCTGAGGAAGATGGAAAAAATCTGGCAAGAAAATAACAGTTTAAAAGGCAGAATTTCGCAATTGGAAAGTGAGACAAGACAACTGAAGACCAAAAATGACCAGACTGAAAAGGAAAACCAAAAAATTATAGCCGAAAACCAAAACATTAAAGCCAAAAAACAGTCCTTAAAGGCTAGAATCGAACATTTAGAAACCAATGATCTCTCAAGACAACAAGAACAAATAAAACAAAGTCAAAAGACTGATAAAATAGAAGGAAACATGAAATATCTCAATGAGAGAGTGACAGACCAAGAAAACCAGTCAAGAAGAGACAACTTGAGAATCATTGGTATTCCAGAAAAGGCAGAAATTAATAGAAACTTGGACTCCATACTTAAAGAAATTATTCAGCAAAATTGCCCTGAAGTTCTACAAGAGGGCAATATAGACATTGAAAGGATCCATAGAACACCCTCTACACTGGACCCAGAAAAGTCAACACCCAGAAATATAATAGAGAAATTGAAGAGCTTTCAAGTTAAAGAAAAAATCTTACAAGAAGCCAGAAAGAGACAATTCAAATATCAAGGAGCACCAATAAGGATCACACAGGATCTGGCAGCCTCCATGCTAAAAGACTGCAAGGCTTGGAATACAATATTCAGAAAGGCAAGAGAGCTGGGCCTTCAGCCACGAATCAACTACCCAGCGAAACTAACCATATACTTTCAGGGGAAAGTATGGGCATTCAACAAAATTGAAGAATTCCAAGTTTTTGCACAAAAGAGATCGGGACTAAATGGAAACTTTGACACTCAACCACAAATATCAAGAGAAAGATGAAAAGGTAAATAAAAAACAGAGGGGAAAAGAAAGAAAACTCATAGTCTTTTAAGCTTGACTCTTTAAGGGCATAAATAAGATCTAATTATCTGTATTACTAGGTGGAGAAATGCTATGTATAATTCTCTGTAGTGAACTCTATACAATATTATAATATTCACTATTATAGCAACCAGAAGAATAATTCATAGGGAGAGGACAGGATACTAAATGGTCTAAGAAGACATGGGGGGTGGGAAAGAGGGGAGGAATAGTAGGGGACACCAAGAAAAATCCGAGTAAATAAGAAAAAAAAGATATTCTATTACACACAAAGAGGGCATGGGAAGGGGAGGGGATGAATAATATCATAAGAAGGAGAGGAAGAGAGCATAATCAAACCTTACTCTCAGTGTAATCAACCCGGAGAAGGAAGAGTAGCTTTATTATCCATCCGGATAAAAAACTCTATCTAACCCTACTGAGAAAGTCAGAAGGGATAAACCAAAAGGAGCAGGGGAGTGGGGAGGCCAAAAAAGGGAGGGGAGAAGAAGGGGGAGGGAATTCATTTGGTCTTTAAAAAAACAAAAAGAGGGGAAGAACAAGGGAGGGGGCAGAAAGGGAAGTCAATCAAGGGAGGGGATAAGGGATACCAGCTCAAAGCAAACCACTGGTGTAAAAGAAAATAGTGTGATAAGAAGGAGTGGGTCTAGGGGACGATACAAAAATGTCAGTGAATACACAACTAACAATTGTAACTCTGAATGTGAATGGGATGAACTGACTCATAAAACGGAAGCAAATAGCAGAGTGGATCAGAAACCAAAATCCTACCATAGGTTGTCTACAAGAAACACATATGAGGCGGGTAGACACACACAAGTTCAAGGTTAAGGGTATGAGCAAAATCTTTTGGGCATCAAATGAGAAAAAGAAGGCAGGAGTGGCTATCATGATCTCTGACAAAGCCAAAGTAAAAATAGATATGATTAAAAAAGACAGGGAAGGTCATTACATCCTGATTAAAGGCAGTATAAACAATGAGGAAATAACACTGCTCAATATATATGCACCAAGTGGTATAGCATCCAAATTCATAAAGGAGAAACTGGCAGAGCTCAAGAAGGAAATAGATAGTAAAACCATAATAGGGGGAGATCTAAATATTCCTCTTTCAGATCTAGATAAATCAAACCAAAAAGTAAATAAGAAAGAGATAAGAGAGATGAATGAAGTCCTAGAAAAATTAGATTTAATTGATATGTGGAGAAAAATAAATAGGGACAAAAAGGAATACACCTTCTTTTCAGCTGCACATGGTACATTTACAAAGATTGACCATGTAATAGGGCATAGAATCATGGCAAACAAATGCAAAAGAGCAGAAATAATAAATGTAACCTTCTCAGATCATAATGCAATAAAAATAATAATCAGTAAGGGCACCTGGACAGGCAAGTCAAAAACCAATTGGAAATTAAACAATATGATTCTTCAAAACCAAATTGTCAAAGAAGAAATCATAGAAACAATCAACAATTTCATTGAAGAGAATGACAATGATGAGACATCCTACCAAACTCTGTGGGATGCAGCCAAGGCAGTACTCAGGTGGAAATTTATATCCTTGAGTGCATATATTAACAAATTAAGGAGGGCAGAGATCAATGAATTGGGCATGCAACTCAAAAAATTAGAAAGTGAGCAAATAAAAAACCCCCAGATGAAAACTAAATTAGAAATACTCAAAACCAAGGGAGAAATTAATACAATCGAAAGTAAAAGAACTATTGAATTAATAAATAAGACTAGAAGCTGGTATTTTGAAAAAACAGATAAAATAGACAAAGTACTAGTCAATCTAATAAGAAAAAGGAAAGAAGAAAACCAAATTGACAGTATTAGAGATGAAAAGGGAGACCTCACCTCTAATGAAGGGGAAAT
>NC_058132.1:673196075-673235029 GCF_016433145.1 Gracilinanus agilis | reverse complement strand
TACCAAATTCATTTTATGACACAAATATGGTACTGATTCCAAAGCCAGGTAGACCAAAAACAGAGAAAGAAAACTATAGACCAATCTCCCTAATGAACATAGATGCAAAAATCTTAAATAGAATATTAGCAAAGAGACTCCAGCAAGTAATTAAGAAGGTCATCCACCATGATCAGGTGGGATTTATACCATGAATGCAAAGATGGTTCAACATTAGGAAAACCATCCACATAATTGACCATATCAACAGTCTAACAAACAAAAATCACATGATTATCTCAATAGATGCTGAAAAAGCCTTTGACAAAATACAGCATCCATTCCTATTGAAAACATTGAAAAGTATAGGAATAGAAGGACCCTTCCTAAAAATAATAAACAATATATACCTAAAACCATCAACAAGCATTATATGCAATGGGGATAAATTAGAAGCCTTCCCAATAAGATCAGGAGTGAAACAAGGATGCCCATTATCACCTCTATTATTCAACATAGTACTAGAAACACTAGCAATAGCAATTAGAGAAGAAAAAGAAATTGAAGGTATCAAAATAGGCAATGAGGAGACTAAGCTACTATCACTCTTTGCAGATGATATGATGGTATACTTAAAAAATCCTAGAGAATCAACTAAGAGGCTGGTAGAAATAATCAACAACTTTAGCAAAGTGGCAGGACACAAAATAAATGCACATAAATCATCAGCATTTCTATACATTTCCAACACATTAGAACAGCAAGAGGTAGAAAGAGAAACACCATTTAAAATCACCCTAGACAATATAAAATACTTGGGAAACAATCTAACAAAACAAACACAGCTATTATACGAAAACAACGACAAAATACTTTCCAAACAAATAAAACTGGACCTCCACAATTGGAAAGCCATTAACTGTTCATGGGTAGGACGAGCTAACATAATAAAAATGAACATCCTGCCCAAATTAATTTACCTATTTAGCGCCATACCTATCAAGCTACCAAAAAACTTCTTTACTGAATTAGGAAAAATTATAACAAATTTCATTTAGAATAACAAAAGATCAAGAATATAAAAGGAAATAATGAAAAAAATGTGAAGGAAGGGGGCCTAGCAGTACTAGATATCAAACTATACTATAAAGCAGCAGTCATTAAATCAATATGGTACTGGCTAAGAGATAGAAGGGAGGATCAGTGGAATAGACTCAGGGTTAATGATGTCAGCAAGACAGTGTATGATAAACCCAAAGAGCCCAACTTTTGGGACAAAAACTGCTGGGAAATTTGGAAAACAATATGGGAGAGATTAGGTTTAGATCAACATCTCACACCCTACACCAAGATAAATTCAGAATGGGTGAATGACTTGAATATAAAGAGGGAAACTATAAATAAGTTAAGTGAACACAGAATAGTATACTTGTCAGATCTCTGGGAAAGGAAAGATTTTAAAACCAAGCAAGAGTTAGAGAAAATTACAAAATGTAAATTTAACGGTTTTGACTATATTAAGCTAAAAAGCTTCTGTACAAACAAAAACAATGTAGTCAAAATCAGAAGGGAAACAACAAATTGGGAAAAAATCTTTATAACGAAAAACTCTGACAGGGGTCTAATCACTCAAATATACAAGGAGTTAAAGCAATTGTATAAAAAATCAAGCCATTCCCCAATTGATAAATGGGCAAGAGACATGAATAGGCAATTTTCAGATAAAGAAATCAAAATTATCAAAAAACACATGAGAAAGTGTTCTAAATCTTTAATAATTAGAGAAATGCAAATCAAAACAACTCTGAGGTATCACCTCACACCTAGCAGATTGGCTAAAATGAAAGAAGGGGAGAGTAATGAATGTTGGAGGGGATATGGCAAAATTGGGACATTGATGCATTGCTGGTGGAGTTGTGAACTGATCCAGCCATTCTGGCTGGCAATTTGGAACTATGCCCAACGGGCTATAAAAGAATGCCTGCCCTTTGATCCAGCCATACCATTGCTGGGTTTGTACCCCAAACAGATCATAGATAAACAGACTTGTAGGAAAATATTTATAGCTGCGCTTTTTGTAGTGGCAAAAAACTGGAAAATGAGGGGATGTCCTTCCATTGGGGAATGGCTGAACAAATTGTGGTATATGCGGGTGATGGAATACTATTGTGCTAAAAGGAATAATAAACTGGAGGAATTCCATGCAAATTGGAGAGACCTCCAGGAAGTGATGCAGAGCAAAAGGAGCAGAGCCAGAAGAACATTGTACACAGAGACTGATATACTATGGTAAAATCGAATGTAATGGACCTCTGTACCAGCAGCACTGCAATGACACAAGACAGCTCTGAGGGATTTATGGTAAAGATGCTACCCACATTCAGAGGAAGGACTGCAGGAGAGGAAACATATAAGATAAACAATTACTTGAATGCATGGGCTGAGGCGGACATGAATGGGAAATAGACCCTGAACAAGGACACATGTTACAACCAGTGGAAATGTGCATTGGCCATGGGTGGGGGGAGGGCAGGGGGGTGAAGGGGAAAGTAGGGGCATAAAGTATGTAAACAGATTAAAAATGAATATTAATAAATGTTTAATAAAAAAATCCAAAGAAAGGCAAAAACAAAGATATACATCATTGAATAATGCTAAATAAGCTCACATTTTAATGCACACAACATGCAACATGCAAACACAAGTTTTGTATAATGAAAATGAGAGGTAATCTCAAAAAAATGCATTAGCATAGAGAGGGAATATGAGAAGACTCTTGAAAAAATGTTGGATTTGAGCAGACTCTTGAAGGGAGGCAGAAGGTAGAGGTAGTGAGGGACAGCATAGTAGGCATAGGGGTCAGCAGTGAAAGGGCACAGAAATAGAAAATGGAGTGTCATGTGTGAAGAAAAGTAAGGAGGTCAGCTTCACTGACTAAAAGAGCATGTGAATAGAAGAAAAGTATAAGAATACTTGAAATGTAGAAGGATACAATGTCAGGAATGGCTTCAAAAGAAAATCGAAGATTTTATATTTGAGCCTAGAAGCAATGTGGAGCTACTAGATTTTACTGAGTAAAGGGGTAGCATGGTTGTATATGTGCTTTGGAAAGAAAACCTCAGTAAGACTGGAGTGGGGAAAGACTTGTTCCAGGAACAAAAACCAGTGGGTTGTCTAAATGTCATATAATAAATATAATTGACCTCCAGTCTCCCATCATCAACTCCCTACTCTACATAAAATTAATGTGTCTTACTAATTTGTCTCTTCTAAACTTCTCCATTACTGTTGAAGGTAGCACCCTCCTACCAAATACCCAGACTAGAAACCTAGGTGTCATCCTAGATTCTTCCTTGCACTCACCCATATATCTGATTCAGTGATGGGCAAACTTTTTAAAGAAGGGGTCAAAGGAAAGGAAATGCTCATTTGTCAGACTGTTTCTAAGGCAACTCTTTGGAGGTTTCATTGTATTGTATCCTACTCATTGTATTCATCAGATTAGGAATAATGTCACCAGCCAGAATAGAACATTTCAGGGGACTGCATCTGGCCTACAGGCTATAGTTTGCCCATCAATGATCTAATATATTGTCATTTTTGTATTAATATATACATACATATAAGCACACATATGTACACATATCTCCATATATAAAACACAAGCACACATGATAGCTTGAGATGATGGTAGATTAATGAAAAAAATTTTAAATGTGTCTATATATACATTTTATATATATGTAAGTGTGTATACTTAAATATGTGAGTATAAAATGACAATAAATTTGACTTGTGGGATGAGTGCAGTGAGGATTCTAGGATGATACTCAGGTTTCTAGTCTGGCTGACTGAAAGGAGAATGGCACCCTTGACAGAAATAGGGAAGTTTGAAAGAGGTTGACATATTGATGACATTTGTTGAGTTTGAGATGTCTATAAGAAGCTGATGACAGGAGTCTAGAAGTCAGAAGATACAGTTGGAATGGATAAATAGATTGCATGGTCATCTACATAGAGCTGATTATTGAACTCATGGAAACTGAAATAAGATCACGATGTCAGAGAGTATAGAACAGTGATTATTAATGTGATTCTATAAATCTTTTTTTAAAGATATTTTGATAATTGTACATCAATATGTTTATTTATTTTTCAGTTACATATGGAAACAATTTTGGACAATTGTTTTCTGCCACTTCAGGATTCATATTTTTTCCTCCCCCTTTCTTCTGTCCTTGAGGTGCTTTTATGCAATATATATTTCCATATTGTTCATGCCATGACACACACAATAAAACACTAATGAAGGAATAAATGGAAGATGAGACAATTTGCTCTCCAATCAGACTCCAACAGTTCCTTCTTTGGTTTTGGATCCCTTGTGGATATCTTAGAAGCTTGTTTTGTTGATAATAGTTTAGTCTTTCCTATTGGATCATTGTATAATATTTATGACCATATACATTGTTTCACCAATATATTTCCCATTGTAGTTCTGTATGTTGCATTTTGTTAAAAAAATCTGGAAATAGTTTCATAACCATCACAAGACTGCCAAAGGGTTCCATGATGAACACACAAAAATTTAAAACCTCTGGGATCAATGGAGTAGAGAAGGATACCCAGGATATTTAATTATTGTTGCTGTTCAATTGTTTAAGTTGTGTGCTTGGTAAAGATACTGAAGAAGTTTGCCATTTCTTTCTCCAACTAATTTTAGAGATGAAAAACTGAGGTAAACTGTGTTAAATGAATTGTCCAGGGTCACACAGTTACATGTTTGAAGATGGATTTCAATCAGGAAGACTAATCTTCCTGACTTCAGACTTGGCATTGTACCACCAGCTACCTGGACATATCAAGAGGAAGTATCAATTGTTAATGGGAAGAATCAATTGTTAATGGATCTGGAAAAAGAGCCAACAAAAGAGATTTTGAAGGCATTGTCACACAGGTAAGAAGAGAAATAGAAAAGATCAGGCTCACAAAATCCTAAATAGAGAATATTTAGATAAGAGACTTTTTGACAGTGCCAAAGCCTTCTCTGCACAAACCTCCTTCTCCCCATCTCCCAGTTCTCTTAACTTAGGCTTTCTCTTCATTCTTTTCTTTTAAAAAATTCATTTAACATGAGCTCTCTTTTCCTCTTTTCTTTACCTCATAACCTCTTGACATTATCCTCACTGTCTCCTCCTCTACTACAATTATGATAATGGTGTAATCCTTATTACCATAGTAACCTCCCTCAATAGTGTCATGTGTCCTTGATTCTAAGGCTTCACATTTTCTTCAGCATATATTCTTCTCAAGTATTTCCTTTTCTCTAATCTTTAATTTCTTCCTAGTTCCTCCCAATGTCCATAAACTTTCCCAAGTCACTAACATCTTGAAAGGAAGTTCACTAAGCTCTAAGTTCCATCCCCTCTAATTATCTCCACCCAAAAGCGCTTCTCTTTCTTAAACTCCTAGAAATAGCTGCATGAACTCATCACCTCCAAATCTCTTTCTCTCATTCTCTTTTCAATCCTTTGTAATCTGATTTTTAGCCTCATCATTCAATTGAGATTACTCTCTTCAAGGTATAAGTGACTCCTTAATTATCAAATCCAGTGGTCTTTTTACTCTTCCAGAACACTCTACACAGCAATTGGCATTGTTAACTGTATAAGTTCTTTGAAAGCATACACTTTTATTTTCATGTCTGTATTCTGAGCACCTCATAAAATGATTGACACATTAAATATATGTGGATTATTTGAAAAATCACCATATGATAACTAAGAAGAAATGATCCTAGATTATCAGAACTACAGTAGCTGTTTCTAGTCCTTTCAATATGAAACGTGTGTGAGTACATCTATCACTTAAACATCAAACTACTTAATTGTAGTAAGACTCCAAAGATTAACTGCTGGATGGTGAAATAAAGCATTATGGGATGCAAAGAAAACAACACTTTGATTCAACAGACCTAGGCTTTCAGGATTTATGGACTTCTTTGACCATGTCCAATCAATTTGCTTCTTTGAAACTCAGTATCCTCATCTATAAAATGATGACAGTAATTATTGGAGTACTCCTCTCTTTGTTTCCTAGGATGGTTATGAGTTAAGTGAGTTAAAACCCACAAGGTGCTATATAAATATGAGATGGCATAATGCCATTTCTAATGGGCACACAGTCATTAATCCATGATGTCTACATGTAGATAAACTATTATTTAAAAGATATATCCTTGGGAGAAGAGCACATACTATTTTATTTCATTAATATAAATTATCATATTTTCTCATTACCAAGATTTTGAATCTTAGAAATAACTTTAATGCTGTATTTTGGAGGCATTTAATTTTTTATTAATTTCTAATCTTCATTTTAAAAAACTATTTTAAACTTTTGGATAACTTTCATTATAATCAGCTTTACCAAAAAGAGTGTATCATATTATTCAAAAGGAATATAGCATTGCAGATTGACCTCAGAGTCAGAAAGATGGATTCTAATCCTTCCTTTCACAGATACAGGCTATATGATCATGAATAAGTCATTTAAAGCCATCCCTTAGTTCCCCTCTCAAGTGCTATGTAGCCCTAGACAAGTCATTTAACCAGTCTTATAACCAAAAGAATAGGAAAAGCTCTAAGATTATAAGTTGTAGACAAAGTACTGAGCTGATACCTAATAAATAGATATTGTCAAGGGAAAAAAATGTAGTATATTTCTCCAAAGTAAGATCAATTATAGTTGTTGCAAATCAATGGACCTCTATAAGTAATTGAGAGCTTACTAAACTGTTCTGTGGAATTTATAAAAATGTTTTGAACCATGACTTTGAGAAGCTTGCAGTTGATCCAGAAAGAGGAAACTAAAAATACATAAGAATAAAACCTTTAAGGGTAAAACTGATGGCACTACATACAGTGGTAGGAGGAGATAGCATGTTGGCAGCCACAGCACAGATGACAATCTGCTTGTAAGTACAATTGAACTGGGCAAGCCATTTAAAGTCTTGGCCTATGGTCAAGAGAAAACTACTTGTGCTCTATTTGGGGTTGGGATCAATAACAGACGCCCTTAGAAGGATGCCATGACAACAGGTTCTGGGGTTTATAATAATTAAAATGGATTTGACAAAATATAAGAATTTAAAAATTGTGGTTGCCATTTATAATAATTAAATATTAAGTCATGAGACTGTTAGTAGCTTTATTACAGCAAAATAGTGATAGTAAGAGAGGGAAATGTAGAAAGGAGATAGAAAATATTGCCTAGCTGAAAATACTCTAAGTCCAGGTCCAAGTGCCTCCAGATGGCAAATGTGAATCTGAATGCGAATCTCACCAGCCCATGAGAGTGTCTCTAGCTAGACATTTCAAACTAAAGACCAACACTAAAGAAGCTGAGCCACAAAGAGCATTCTCTCATGCCAAGGAGGCAAGAGTCTCACCAGTGTAAGCATACCTCTTTAGCCTGAGTCTCCAACATAGAAAGCCAAATCTTCACTAGAATCCAAAGTTCAAATCAGGAAGTTGAAATTCAAAGCTGCAAAAGAACCTCACCAGAGCTCACACTGGAGGCAAAAGACCACATAAGAATCCCAAGGTTCCAGACATTTTTCTCCACCCATTAGCTCTCTTCCTCACATCTCAGGAATCAATCACAGTCTCCCAATTTGCCTAGCATTGCAGGGAGGGGGGGGGAAGGGGGCAGAGGGGGGAAAGGAGATGAGGGGAAAGGGGTCAGTGCTTTTGATCTTTTAGGGTATGAACTTCCTTTTCTAGTAAAAGGTTCTTACTAAGTGTTAATGAGTAACTAAGTGTGAAAGGCAGGAGACTCCAGGTTCTTGATTGATTAACTTAAAATAGACAAAGAGAGTTTAAATTCTCTTTCACAAGTTGGAACTGGGACAAGAAATGGGTTTGAATTACACAATAAAGACTGGGGGAGGACAAGGAAACCAATGGTCTTGGAAGTCTCCAGAGAACAAGAAGCAGGAAAGATGCACCCTTGAGGATGGAGTGCATCTTTTCTGAGATCTTGTGCCAGTTGACAAAGTTCCAATATCCCCACTCATATTATTATTCTGGCAAGCATCTTTGTTTCTCTCTTACCTGTTGAAGAATAAAATCATTACTATAAGCCAAGAATTATCTGTTATACGGAACTATTGTTCATTGCCATTTAGCTACATAGATATAATACCTAAATACATGTACATGCAGTACATATGTGTATATATAATTCCTATATATAGATATATAATATGTGTAGTATAGATAATACCAATTTGGAGAATATATGGACTTTCCCCCTTCCATTTTCAATTAAAAAAAATTTTTAAACCCTTGTACTTCGGTGTATTGTCTCATAGGTGGAAGATTGGTAAGGGTGGGCAATGGGGGTCAAGTGACTTGCCCAGGGTCACACAGCTGGTTTATTTAAAATTTTTATTTTACTCTGTTAAGAAATAGGGCTACAGCCTTGTTTAACAGTGGTCAGTCATTCATGTGCTTTCAGAAGTGAGTTAGAAATTTAATTTTATTCTCAAATCATCTTATTATCTTGTGGTCCACATCCCAAATCCACTTTTCTTTTCTAGAATCATTTTCTCTAATTATTCCCAGTTAAAAATACTTGTGTCACTAAGGTTTTCCATTTCGCCTCCCTTCCTTCAAAAATGATAATCTTTAGAAATATTTCCTGAGTTCCTTCTAGCAGTATCATTTGATTTCACATGAGTCACCAAGTGTGCGTAGTGGTCTTCCGTTTTAAGAGGTTTAAACTTGGTTTGGTTTTTAAGATGGTGAGAACTGAGTATGCTTGAGAAAAGGATGAGTTGGAGATACCAGAGAGAAGTGGGATAATTAAAACTGTCAAATCCAAAGTAGATGGGAAGAGATGGGGTCTCAAGCTCAAGTAGAGTTTTATAGTCCAATTGTTGCTGCTGTTGTTTTGGTTTCTTTGTTAACCCCAAAAGTTACTGGAATAAGTTAAAGGAATCTAGGAAAAAATGCCTCAGGAGAAATTCAATGCTTCTAGTAAATAGCTAATTAGTGACCTGGTCAGATTAAGAGGGGACCAAGCTTTAGTTCTGAACAGTTTCCCTCCCTGTGATGTATCACCATATCTGCTCAAAATGCCTTGTAGTATATATATGTAAATATGATTTATGAGCTACATTAAAGTAACAAAATGCTTCCATATACAATATCGAGTGACTATTTTTTAATCATCTTCAGTTGAAAGAGAAAAAAGAGGTTTTCTTATAATTTAAATAAAAGAGTAGTATTGTATCCTTTACAGTATGGCCAAATCAATATAAATATTTAACACAAAAGGAAACAAATGTTAATTTAAGTATGTTCATATTCTGGGTAGAGATAATTTCCTTTTTATTTTTTTAAGTCCTCTCAATTTCATAAGGAAAATGTTATTTTTGCTATATAAAATAATTATTATCATTTTTAAATTAAGGCACCAGATTGCAATCTAAAGAAGGAGGTTGGTGTTTATTTTAATGTCTTACAACAGGAAATCTGGTGGAAATATTGTATGGAAGGACTAATTGTTAAGAATTATGGTATATTTCATTCTTTAGTAATACAATTTTTTTCTTTGTGGATGTTCCCCACCTCCATATAGCTGCCCAGCAAGGAGCTAAATGACCCTTTATTAATTTTTGCACATCAAGTGTCTTTCAGGTCCAAGGGGCAGCATATCATCTTGAATAACCCCATCAATATTCTCTGCTTCAGCTGGGCTTATGCTTGGATTGAAAAAAGCCTATATATACAAACACATGGTAATAAATACTACTAGCTTAATTTACCTAATATTTTAAAAACAACAATTTCAGGTGATCCACTGGGTAAGTACAGTCATTATTATTTTACAGATAAGGAAACTGAGACCAGTGAAGTGAAATGTGTAGGCCATGATAACTTAACTAATTTGGGTCTAAGCCAGAACTAAAACCCAGAACATCTACATTTTCCTAGACTCCTTGGAAACATATCTTCTGGAATCATACACTTTATTTACATTAAATCAAGAGTAGAATCCATTGACAGGCAGTTCTGCTTCACCATTCTTCTGAACCATTAAATTTGTTAGTCTATTATGGTAGAAAGTATCACCTCCATAAAGAGCTACAATGATTCTCTCCTATGATTATTTAATTTAGTTATCGAAACAAAGAATTATGAAGGACAGTAAAGGATATTATGAAAGCAATGTGAACATGGAAATGAGGATATGTAACTCATCTATCAAGAATGAAGGATGTAAGGCAGCTAGGTAGCACAGTGGATAGAGAACCAGACCTGGAGTTGGGACAGGTAGGTTCAAATATGACCTCAGAGACTATGTGTCCTTGGGCAAATCACTCAACTTTAATTGCTTTGCCATTGATGCTCCTCTGTCTTAGATCTGATACTAAGACAGAAGATAAGGATTTTTTTTTAAATTAAGGATACACAATGGACAATCTCTATGTGCCTATATTTTATCTATATATGTATCTATATTGGTTTATCCTCATGATTTTTAGAGTATTTGAAGAAGGCTCCAGAATTTTGAGTGAACCTCTCCATGGATAATTCATGGGATAATATGGGCTAGTAGAGTTACCCAAGATGGGAAATCATGGACAAGTTGTGCTTTGAGGTTTTGAAGGGAATGCTCATAGCAATAGAATCACAGACCCACTAGGATATTTGAGGAATGGAAAAGGTCACATTCACTGAACATTATATCAAATGATGTAAATATGAATTCTGACTAAAGTTTACTGTGTGACCATGAAGCAGTCATTTCTCCACTTGGAACTTCATTTTCTTTTTATGTAAAAAGACAATAATTGTCTTAGTTTATCTCAGAAGGTTCTAACATTGTAACTAGTGATAGATAATACATACATATTTGGGGGAATATTGTTATTGCTACTGATGTCACTATCGACCTTCCATAACTATCATCGTATCAAGTCATTTTAGAATTACCTACAACACAACATGGATGTTTGAAGACTACCATCATTAGCTACTTATGGCAGAAAGGTCATTATTGCAGAGGGGCTCCTACTGACAGTCATGACAGCTTCTAAAAAGATACCCTTTCTTTCACTCCTATCCCCAGGGATTGTTCTCAATACAATAGAAGTTTTCAGGTAAAAGATTCAGTCTATCCTCCAGAAACTATCATTACATCAAACATCTGCTTGATATCTGGGAGGGTAACACCTTCTGAAACATAGCCATGAATGTCCTTAATATAAGTACACCTTAAGATACGTGTAATTAAACTTTCTAATGTTATCTAAGCAATTGTTTCTTCTTTACCCTAAATGGACTTCAAAGAATTTAAAAAGAAAAATATTTTGGTTTCAACGCATCTATCAAGATTATTTAGTGATGTGAACATTTAGTTTAAGCTTATCCTAGTTGACTATTTAATACAGACCAAACTAAATAAATGGGTTATATAATATATTCTAATGTCATATATATTAAGGCTATAAACTAAGGGAAAACACCATAAGGGAAAACAAAGAGCATATTCATTAATTAGGATTTCATAATTTTGCAGTGAAAGCTGAATATTTGATAACATGTAATGCTTTAGGGTTTATTTCTTTCTGGATAGTATGCTTTCAATTCAAAAAATGGAATATGAGGTAAATATATTTGCTTAGAGTTATTTGGACCAAACAGTTGTGCTTTATGTAAGCCTAGATAACTTTTAATATAATTCAAACAATAATGTTGTTCTATATAACTAAAACCTTGACTATGATAATATAAACATAGGTATGGTAGCAGAATCATAGAATTTGAGAATTGGAAGGGACTCCAGCAGTCATATAATCCAAACTAAAACTCAAGTGAGTCTCCACTGTAACATAATAGTAATCATATTTAATATAACAAATAATCATTCAAGTTCTGCTTTAAAAACATTCAGGGAGAAGGAATTCATCCATTGGTAGATCAATACACTTTTAGAAATTTTTAATTGTTATGAAATTTCTCCTGGTATCAAAATTAAATTTGCCTCTTTGAAATGTTTTCCCACTGCTCCTGGTCCTGCCCTTTAAAAGGAACAAATCCAATCTCTACACATGACCAACTTTCAAATAGTTGAAGACAGCTATCATCTTCCTCACCTCCACCATGTCTTCTCTTCTACAAACTATATGTCCTTAATTCCTTTAACTGATTCTCACATGATATCAATTTATGGCCCTTCTTCATCCTATTTGCCCTCATCTGGACAATCTCCAGTATATCAATGTCTTTTTTTTTACATTTATTTTTTTATTTTTTCTCAACTATATGTAAACAAAAAAGTTTAGCATCATTAAAAAAATTTTTTTGAATCCCATAGTCTCTCCCTTTCTCCCCTCTCCCTTCCTTGAGAAGGCAAGAAGCTTGATGTATACATGCAGTCAAGCAAAAAAAAATTCATATTAGCCAAGTTGCAAAAGAAAATGAATGTAGAAATCCAAGAATAATAAAATTTAAAAATATGTTTTGATCTGAATTTACACTCCATCACTTCTTTCTCTGCAGTTGGATAGTATTTTTTCAGAATTGTCTTGAAGTATTGCATTGCTGAGACTATCTAAGTCATCTGCTATTGATCATCATGCAATGATTATGCTCTCTGTGTACAATGGTAATGGCAAAACTATGACATATGTGTCAGCACTGACACTCATAGCCATTTTCTATAACATGCGGCTGCATGAGGCCACATACAGAGAAATATGGGGCCGCATGCTGAGGATGAAACATTCACTGTAGTGTAGTGTAGACACTCTGTGCACTATAGATGACAATTCTACCTCTGTTAATTTAACTATTTTGGTTTATGAAATACAGTTATATATTACAATTATACATTTTTGTTATTTAAACTCTAAATTGAGTGAAATTATAGTTTTTCTCTTGAAGTGACACACCTCCAGATTTTTACCTGTTTTTTTGGCTAATTTTGACACACCAAGCTCAAAAGATTGCCCATCACTGTACAATGTTTTTGGTTCTGCTCATTTAATTTTGCATCAGTCCATGTAAGTCTTCCCAGATTTTTCTGTAAACATCCTGCTCATCATTTCTTATATAGCACAATAGTATTGCATCTCAGTCATATACCATAACTTGTTTAGCCATTCCCCAATTGAGAGATATACTTTCAATTTCTTATTCTTCGCCACCACAAAAAGATCCATTATAAATAATTTTGCGCATTTTTCTTTGATATCTTTGATGTATAGGGCTATTGCTGGGTTAAGTGTTATGCACAGTTTTAAAGCTCTTTGGGTATAATTTTAAATTGCTCTCCAAAATGATTCAATCTTATCAGAATTCCACCAACAGTGCATTAGTGTCCTAATTTTTCCACATTACCTTCAGTACTTGTCATTTTTCTTTTTCTCTTATACTAGTTGATATGATAAGTGTGAGGTGATACTTCAGCATTGTTTTAATCTGCATTTCTCTAATAAAGAGTAATTTCAAGTATTTTTCATATCTTTATAGATGGCTTTGATTTCTTCATCTTAAAACTTCCTGTTCATCAACTTTGACCATTTATAAATGGGGAAATTATTTGTATTCTCATAGATTTGACTTAGTTCTCTATATTTTTGAGAATGAGTCCTTTGTAAGATACACTTGCTCTAAAAGGTTTTTCCCCCTATTTTCTGCTTCCATTCTAATCTTGGCTATATTCAGATTTTTGTGGATAAAACCTTTTTAAATCAAAGTAATAAAATGATCGATTTTGCATCCTGTAATACTCTTTATCTCTTCTTTTGGTTATACGTTATTCCCTTATCCACAGTTCTGACAGGTAAACTATTTTATGCTTCTCTAATTTGCTTATGGTATTACCTTTTATGTCTAAATCATGTATCTATTCTAAACTGACATCCATATACAGTATGAGATATTGGTCTCTAACTAGTTTTTGTCAAACTGCTTATGGGTTTTCCCAGTAATTTTTATCAAATACTGATTTATTTTCCCAAAAGCTTGGATGATCTTTGGGTATGTCAAACATGAGACTACTATGATCATATACTCTTGTGTAATATGTACCTAACCTATTGCATTGATGAAACATTCTATTTCTTAGCCAGTACCAGATTGTTTTGATGATTAATGCTTTGTAAAACAGTTTGAGATCTGATACTGCTAAGGCACTTAATTTTTTTTTTCCATTGAATCCCTTGATATTCTTGACCTTTTGTTCTTTCAGATGAATTTTATTATTTTTTCTAACTCCATGAAATAATTTTCAGTAATTTGATTGGTATGGCACTGATAAATTAATTTAGGGAGAATTGCCATTTTACTGTATTGGCTCAGTCTACCCATGAGCAATTAATATTCCTTCAGTTGTTTAGATCTGACTTTATTTGTGTAAAAAACATTTTGTAATTGTGTTCATATATTTCCCTGACTTATTATGCAAGTAGATCCCCAAGTATTGAATACTATCTGCAGTTATTTTTAAAGGAGTTCATCTTTTTTGTCAATTCCTACTGGATTTGATTGGTAATATGTAGAAATGCTGATGATTTATGAGGTGTCATTTTATATGCTGCAAATTTGCTGAAGTTATTTCCACTGGATTTTTACTGGATTCTGTAGGAATTTCAAAGTATATCATCCTATTGTTCACAAAGAATAATAGCTTTGCTTCCTCATCACCTATTTGAATACCTTATATTTCTTTCTTCTTCTCTTGTATCTATAACTAGCATCTCTAGAATATTGAATAATGCTGGTGATAATGGGCACCCTTTCTTTACCTCTGATCTTACTAGAAGGGCTTCTAGCTTATCTCTATTACACATAATGTTTGCTGATGGTTTAAGATAGATACTAATTATCATTTTAAAGAAAGTTCTATTTATTCCTATGTTTTCCAGTGTTTTTCATAGGATAAGGGTTGTATTTTGTCAAAAGATTTTTTTGTGCATCTATTGAGATGATCATATTATTTTGTTTTTGGCTTTCCTAATGATTCCTCTTTCATGTTTACCTTTTTATGTTTCTCATGAGTCTTGCATTTGAAAATCAAAATTTCTAGGCAGCTCTGGTCTTTTAATCAAACATGCTTGAAAGAACTCTCTTTCACTGAATATCAAAATCCCCCCTCCCAATTTTGCTGAATAGTTTATTCTTGGTTGGAATCCTAGCTTTGTTGCCTTCTGGATGATCACATTCCAAGCTCTCATCCTTTAATGTAGAAGCTGTAAATCTTGTGTTATCCTGACTGATTCTCCATGACATTTGAGTTGTTTCTTTCTGGCTATTTCAATATTTTCAACTTGTCCAGGGACCTCTGGAATTTGACTATAATATTACTGGAATTTTTTATCTTGAGATTGCTTTCAGGAGGTGATTAGTGAATTCCTTCAATTTCTATTTTACCCTCTACTTCTAGGATGCCAGAGCAGTTTTCTTTGGCAAATACTTGAAATACGATGTTTAGATTCCTTTTTAACATGCCTTTAAGGTATTCCAATAATTCTTAAACTATCTCTCCATCATCTATTGTCCAGATCAGTTTTTTCCAATGAGATATTTCACATTTTCTTCTATTTTTTATTCTTTTGATTTTGTTTTGTTTCTTTTTTACTCATAGAGTTATTAGTTTCCACTTGCCTGATTCTAATTTTCAAAGAAATCTATTCTTCAGGGAATTTTTATATTTCTTTTCCATTTGGTCAATTCTACTTTTTAGGAAGTTCTTCTCTTTAGTGGATGTTTGTGTTCTTGGAAAGTTGTTAATCAGTGTCATATTTTCTGTGCCTCCTTTACCAAGTTGATGACTTTTTTCACAATTTTCTTGCATCAAACCCATTTTTCCATAGTTTCCTCTTCTTTATTTGATTTTTAAAATTATTATTAACAGTATTTATCCACAAGTGTTCCAAACCCTTTCCACCTCTCTGTACACAGAAGACATCCTCCAGGAAACAAGCAGGATCATACAAATTATGTATTTCATGTTTCCTTCTTTAAGCTCACTCTCTGGAGGTAACATTTACAATTTATTCTTCAAGAATTAAATCTGTACCTCTGCATGCTATTCTCTTGGTTTTACTCATTTCACTGCTCATTATTCTGTGTTGTTCTCTTCAAGTTTTGTTAAAATTATCTGGTTCTTGTGATTTGTTTAATTTGATTTTTAAAATTCTTCATGAACTCCTCCTGGAATTCTTCTGGGACCTGTGACCAAGTCAAATATTTCATTAAAACTCAATTTTTTCAGCATATTTCTTGACTTTTAACTTTATGTTAAAGTTTGACTCAACTCAGGTTGAGGGAAAACTGTCCCAAGATTCTGACCTAACGTACAGGTGACTTCAGTGATAGAGTGGCTAGATCAGATGTGAAATTCACAAATCCAGAGTAAACAGATCTTAATAAATATCCTCATATCAGAATAGATTTAGGCAAGATTCAAAATCAAGTCTAATAACAACAATAATGATGAGGATGGTGACAATAATAGATAATATTTACATAATGCTTTAAATTTTTCAAAGTGCTTGAAATATATTATTTTGTTTGATCCTCACAATGACTCCAAAATACCATTATTCCCTCTATCTAATGAATGAGAAAGCTGAAGTTCACAGAAGATAAATGATGTGGTCATATTCATACAGTGAGTGTCAGAGTCAGAATCCAAACTCAGTTCATCCCAACTCCAAGCCCAATTGTGTCTCTACTGTACCAAATTGTGCTGCAAGCCAGTTACAAACCAGCATTCCAATTTGCAAGGGAGCCTCAGGTCAACAGCTGTAGCATCAAGGAGAATATCAAGTAAGCTCATGTTTCGATAGAGCCCTCTTACTTACTGAGATCTTTTCACAACATCATAGAATCTTACATTTAGAAAGGACTTAAAAGGTCATCTAGTCTAGTCACTGCCTTACTGAAAAGGGATCACCAACCCTCTGCTTAAACTCTCTATAAAGTAATAACCCAGTACCCTAACCCCATCAAAAAAAACCATCACATTCTTGAATAGCTATAATTGTTTGTTTCCCCTTTAAACTAGCTGGAGCCTGTCAAACTGACATTTCACAAATCAAAGATTTAGTGCTATAAGTGACTTTATAGCTTATCTACTTCAATTTCTGTATTTGATATAAAGGGAAATAGATGTCCAGAAAGGTTGTGACTTGTTTGAGGAGTCACAAAGTTAGCAAATGGCAGAGATATGATTTGAATCTATGATATGATTCTATGGTTCCATGGTTTTGAATTCAGAATATTTATAATACTCATTCACTCCAATCATACTTCCTTCTACTTGTTTCTTCTGGGTCTTCCCTATGCAAGTAAGCAGAACAAAAATAAAGAAAGCCATTGTCCACCCAACAATCCTTTAAACATTTGAGCAATGCTATAGAATTTTTCTCTCAATGTCTTCCCTTTTAAAATTTAAGTACCTGGGGACAGCTGGACTGAGAGCAAGGCCTAAAGAGAGGAAGTCCTGGGATCAAATCTGACCTCAGACACTTCCAGCTGTGTGACCCTGAATAAGTCACTTAACACCCATTCCCTAGCCTTTCCCACTCCTCTGCCTTGGAACCAATACACAATATTGATTCTAAGATAGAAGGTAAGGACTATTTAAAATAAATAAATAAATATGAAATTTAAGTACCTAATGTTCCTTAAACTGAGCTTTGAATAGCATAGCCCCTAATCTCTTCAGGAAACTGGATTCTCAATTCAGAGCATTCCCTACTGTGTTTTTTTAGTGTCCTTCCTAAAAATATGTCACCAAGAACTGAAGAAAATACTTCCAGATGGGTTCTAATCAGAATAGAGTCCATCACTACCCTCTTGCTAGACACTCTCTTAATATAACATTACATTAAACTTCTTTGGCTGACATCATTTGGATTTATCTTGATCAGTTTAGCATATCTGGTTTGTCCCAACCTAGAGAAGTAATTGTTATACTTCTTGATGACCAAAAAGAGCATTCTCAGCCCTCTTAGAAAGCAAGAGATTCATCTAATTCATCCATAAACTTTTAGGATGCATTATTTGAGTGCTCCCTCCAATGATGTGTATCACAACCCATTCATATGCACCTGTCTTGTGTTTCACTTGTCCATGTTCTCTGAGTTATCCATGGGGCATCCACCCAATGTTTGAGAGATTTTTCTTCCTTTGTTTTATTAATGAGAACATCAGTGGCCTTTATATCCAAAAATTACCCCCTTTTCACCATATAACCAGTTTACTTTTTTAATCATCTATTTCTGTGATGACACCTTTCATTCTATGAAGCATCTCTGAAATTTATTGTCTAGTATATATTTCAACCTCACATCTACTATGTAAGTCCTCTGTGATAATAGTTTTTAATTCTTCAGAAACTGTTGTATTCCAAAAAGTCAAATAAAATGCCAGTTGATTAAATTATTAAATATATGGGTATTGGAAAGGTTGGAGTCATTAAAATAACTTTTTAACTTATTGAAAGTAACTCAGCCTTGTCTATTCTTCTTCTTTTGATTCTATGCTAAACTATTGTTCATTTACCTTACCTGGCTTAGACACATATCTTGTTGGAAAAATTCTATAAGTTGTTCATCTAGATCAGTGGTTCCCAAACTCTTTTGGCCTACCATCCCCTTTCCAGAAAAAATATTACTTAGTATCCCTGGAAATTAATTTTTAAAAAATTTTAATAACAATAAATAGGAAAGATAAATGCACCTGTGGCCATCACCACCCTCCCTAGATCTCTGCAGCACCCACCAGGGGGCCGAGGCACCCACTTTGGGAATCACTGATATAGATATATGTCATGAAAGGTGGAATAGGTATCTTTCATTCCTGTACCTATCTTACAACCCTGTCACAAAATCAAATAAGGTTGGTTAAGCATGACTTGTTGACAAGTCCATAAGGACACCCTAAGCTCAATGAGGCAAAAGCAGCCAGAAAAGAAATATTTGCAGATCTGCCCCAAGACCCTGGAAAGGACCAGTATGACCTTGCAGGTCTATAAACCACTGTCTAAGAACATCTAGGTTCTTAATTGGCTCAGAACATCCTGGCCAGCTAACTCACTATCACAAAACCTTGAGTTCTATCTCTGGGATAAGTGGCCTTCATGTATACACCTAGCTGAACCCTGGTACCTTTGTACTACTAGAGAAATCCTTATGCCAGTGATAATAGACCAAAGAAAGCTTTGAAGATTACAATTTGATGAAGCATATATTCCTCAGTGCAACTGGCACTCTCTAATTGGCACCAAGAATGTATATTTTGATATGTTATTTTCCTTTGATCAAACAGTGTAGAAACTGTATCAGTATTGGACCTATATGCTTAATAAAATGGAATCTGTGATCCCATTTACAGCCCCTTCTGCTCCTGTAACTTTGACTCAAATGCACTGATATACTTTGACCATCTCTACCTATCTCTCAGCTCTCTCTCTGCTTTCTATCTCACTCTCTACATTTCTAACTTCAGCCTGCAATTCTGCCCCTGCAGCTTTAAGCACAGCTTTCTCTCTCTCTGCTTGCCAGAGAAGAAACACTGGAATAATCTGATACCAGACTAGGGATGACCCCGAATTCTCACTTTCCCAGCAGGTTTGTTCCACAGCTACTGGTGGCGACCGGGCTTTCACCAATCTCACTGCAGCAACTGGAGTGAGCACTCTCATTGGAGCCCTCAGGTGAGCCTGTATAGTGTTAAGATTAAAAATGATAAAGACTGATATAATAATAGAAATTAGTATTTTAATTAAAGCCATGGCCATGTTGGTAAATATATATATGACCTCGCTAGCCTAGCTTTTTACCGGCGGAGCCCATCCTCTCTCTCTGCACGCTAGCCAGATCCTCAGGAAGAACAAGGGCCTTCTTTAGGCCCTCCTCTCATTTAAACTGTCCTATGTGTGGGGACGGAAACTGGAAACCCATTGGAATCACGGGAAATGTAGTCTGATAGTCCCCACATGTCCATAGAAAATTTGTAACATACTTTAAAATGTCATCTCCCCAATTCCAAATATACAATAGCCATGTAGCTCATTCTCTGGCCTGAACCCACATCAGCATCCCTAAAGTGCCCCCAGTAACTTTTTTTCAGTGAACATGTATTTATTAAGTCTTTCCCTAATATATGCCAGCAGTTATATCAGACACTGGGGATACAGAAGGGGGGGAATGAAATGTTTCCAACAACAACTTATTTATGGGAGAAACTTTTTCATTGTTGTCCTTTGTACTCAGATAGGACCAAAATGGCACCACAATTTTAGAGTCAATTTACAGTGTATTCAAATGTAGCTTATCAAACCAATTTGACATCAGAAGGCTCTATCACAGGTTGGACACAAATAGTCAATATGAACATTTGAAATGGACATATCTCTAAATTTATCCATTTCGTGTTTCTTTTGAATCACTATTCTTTTGTTTTGCTGATAGAGCACAGTACCTTCTTTGAGATGGGTATATTCCATGCTGGAGAATCCTGTGGCAATGACTCCCATGTCTCACAAAATATGAAAGCTCTTCAGAAAGACTTTAAGAATGCCCTTTTAAAGGGCAGCTGGGTGGCTCAGTGGACTGAGAGCTAGGTCTAGAGATGGGAGGGCCTAGATTCAAATCTGGCCTCAGACACTTTCTACCTGTGTGACCTTGGGCAAGCCATTTATCCCACATTACCTACCCTTTGCCACTCTTCTGTCTTGGAACCAATACACAGCATTGATTCTAAGATGGAAGGTAAGGTGTTTTTTTGTTTTTAAATTGTCCTTGTATTGATGGTAACACAAAATAAACACAAGTTGGTTACAGTGACAGGAAGTAAACTAGAGTATCAGAAAAAACTTCATGTGAGAGGTGATTCAGCTTTAAGGGAACCAAAGAGTTCTGAGGTCTCCAAATAGCTAAAGTGCCTTACATATGTGAAGGAAAGACTGCAAAATCTTGGAGAGAAGAGATGAAATAGCATGGGGGACAGATTAAGGTGAACAGCTTAACTGGACCATAGCGTGGTGAAAAGGAATAAATAACTTTGAATAAAAAACAAAGCAAAAGAAAAATATATTTAGATATACTCTTGTTTAAAGGGTGCTTTCTTTCAAAGATGCAGCCCTTCTATAGGATAAGTGTGCATTCTAAGTGGAATGCAAAATTGTTCTCCTGCATTGGAAAATTGTATAACCTGTGGCTTTTTGCCCTTCAGAGATTTTATCCTTTCTCTTTAAAATGTACAATTTGTGCCACAGATGTACCCTGAAGATTTTTGGCATTAAAGTTTGTTGTACAAATGAATGAACAATGTAAATTTTGATCTAACTTGGATTGTATCATGGTGACTGTTGTGTATGATACCATAAAACTTTAAATAGCAAAATATTCATTTTCTCTATTTTAGTGAATCAGGAGTCAGAGTCCAAATCCATACTTAACACATTTGTTAAAATATTCTGTTTATTGTATATTAATTTATGATATTTTAAATACCCTTTTGTTCTATCTTCTTAGGTCCAAAAAAGGTCTCATGTTGTGGTAGAAATATTGATTTAGTTTCAGAACATCTGAACTTTGGCGAGTTGTTTCACCATTAGGACCAGTTTTCTCTAATGTAAAATTAAGAGCAAAAATGAACAAGTTGTTTTTAAAGATCAGATCCAGTTGGAAATTCATAGACAATGACTGACTACATTTGGCCATATATCAGGCTCTGGTAAACTTAGAGCATCTCATGTCATATATCTCCAAATTCTTTCTCATATTAGAGATGAATGAAATTGAAGTGTAACATGAACAAAGTCAGAAAAGTAATAAGCATAAGAGATGGGACTTGACCCCAGCTCCTCTAACTCCAGAGCCAGTGTTCTTTTCACTATAAAATGTATTGTCATAAGAGCTCTAGAGGAATCAAAAACTACTAAAGTAAGGTCCCTGGCTCTAAGAAATGACAGTTTATTAGGGAGGAGATATACAAGCCAGAAAATAGCTGATGACCATATATGGAGTACTACATTGAACAATGTAGATTCTAAAAAGAATAAAAGTTTAGAGAAGGCAAAAGTAAATGGAAGTTTGAATAATTTTGGTGAAAGCTTGTAGAAAGACATTGACAGGATAAGTAAGGATGAATAGGATTGACTGAGGAGAGGGGAGGACATTACAAGATTTGTGAGAGACAGTAAGGAAGATTATCAGATTAGAGCATATGGAGAATAAATTTGGCAAATACTTCTACTAAAAATAACAATATTGATAAAGCACTTGAAAGTTTGCTAAGTGCTTTACAAATACTATTTTATCCTCACAACAACCCTGGGAAGTAGGTGCTATCATAGCATTTTACAAATGAGGAAAGGGAGGCAGATAATAGTTAAATGATTGCCTAGGGTCACATAGCTAGCAAGCATATGAGGCTAAATTTGAATTCAGGATGTCCCATTTTAGGGGAGCTCAGCACTCTATACTTTATACCACAAAGCTTTTAATTATGGAATAAAGTTTAGATCCAATACTAACAGGAAATTGTTATAGTTGTTTGTTTTTTTTTTCCCAGAAGAGTGATGTTTTAATAAGAAACATTAGTTTTAGTTTGAAGCAGTGTTTTGGTAAGTTAAACTAGCCGCAAATATGCAAGATGCATTGGCAAAGAAAGACTAGGGAAAAGGAAATGAGATATGTGTATGGTTAGTACATAACGTAATGAATATCTTGATTAGAATGATGGCAATGAGATTGGTAATTATCGCAAAAGTATCAGGGTTAAAACCTATGTGTCATCCCCATCTTCTTTTTGTGACTAATCCTTCCCCTGATATTTTGCCAACGTGTGTTGATTTCACTTCTATAATATGTCTTATATGTACCCTCTTCTTTCTTCTTTTTTTCTTGTTTACACCTGATTTATTCTTTGATTTCATTGATTAACTTAATGCAGAGTCCAGGTAAGCTTCACTCATACATAACTGAGGAAACTGAGTCCAGGAAAAAGAAGGCTTTCTTTTTACCCCCAAAGGACATATAGTGGCACTCAAGCCTGAAGTTTAGGTCTTTTGACTCTCATTCAGTACTCTGCATAGTATACTATTAGGTTATGCCACCTAACAAAAATCTTTCCTGGGTCAGGAAAAGATGGATATTAGATGTTGATGATGTCGATGTTGAATTTGTTGAAGTAGATGATGTTGATGATGATGTTGTTATTGCTGCTGCTGATGATGATGTTGGCGATGTTGATGATGTTGTTGTTGTTGATAATGATGATGATGATGATGACTGAATTTGGAGTTGGAGATTTTCTTTCCATTTGAATTTTTCTGACCCTTCTCACTTTAATGATTAAAATTTTCTTAGAGATTGTCTCCAACCTCTTTTACCCTTCTATTGTACTGGTCTTCTCCCCCCTACCACCATGCACTTCTTTATGAAATATAAAATTACCCTATTTTATTTATTTTCTCATTTCTATCCACTTTTTTACCCTTAATTTTTATATATGTATATATTTTTTGATATTTCATCCTATATAGTTTGTCACTGTTCCTTCTAAGTATATTTCTTCTAGCTACCCTCATGATAATAACAATTTTTAAGAGTTACCAATATCATTTTTCTTATAGGAATACAAATCATTTTAACTTATTGGGTGCCTTAAAATGTTTTTTATTTGTTTTTTTGCCCTTTCTTAATTACCTTTTGGTGATTCTCTTGAATTCTGTATTAGGGCATCAAATTTTCTGTTTAAGTCCAGTATTGTCTTTATGAATGCTTGGAAGTCTTCTATTTTATTAAATGGCCATACTTTCCCCTGCAAGAATATAGTCATTTTTGCTGGGTAGTTGATTTCCCTTGCTTTCCAGAATATCATATTCCATGCCTTCCAGTCCTTTAGTGTGGATGCAACCAGGACCTATGTTATCCTAACTGTGGTTCCAGGATATCTGAATGGTTTCTTCTTCACAGCTTGTAGTATCTCTTCCTTTGTTTGTGTGATAATTGGATTAAATCTACACTGTCCATCTTTATATTTAATCACCAAGGGTGAAAACATCTCCATTTCGGGAGGTCTGTAACCCATGTGTTCTAGAGTGGGTGATGAATCAGAATCAACTGACTGCCCCCTAGGCAGCCCTAAGAGGAACATCTGTTGTGATTGGACACACAAACTAGGAGGAAGGCACAGGAAGTGATGCATAAGTGACCCTTTTAAAAAGAGAGAGTGGTGTAAGTGAGAGGGTCTCCTGGAGAAGAAGGTCTTCAGGAGAAGGAGGTCTTCTGGTGGAGGAGCTCTTCTGGTTTGTGGAGGAGTGCTGGCTGGGACCCTGAGACCTTGGTGAGACCATTCTTAAATCTTCCTTTGGAATTCCACGTGGTAAGTTTAAAGACTGAATCTTTCTGAACTTCTCTTAAGGAAATTCCCCTTAATAGAGACTCTGAGACTGAAGCTTTTGCTTCATTCACCTCCAGCCCTCCCCCCACCCCCTGCCCCTGGCCCCCAGCCCTCCAGACTTCTGGCCCTCTGACTCTTGGCTTGGTTAATTAGATCTGCCTGGATTAATTAGAGGATCATAGTAATTTACCTACTGTGTTAGATTCTTATTTCCTCATTTCTTCTTCCTCTTCTTAATTGTAAATACATTTCCATAAAAGTAAATTTTGACTTGAGGTTATTCCTTAATTGGGGATTTTTCCCCTGGCTACAAATCTTTTAAAATATTCAACCAAAACCTCCTTTTCCTCCATTATATTTGTTAGTTCTTGAATTTAGCTATAACATTCCTGGGCATTGTCAATTGGGGATTTAATGCAGAGGTAATCTGTGGATTCTTTCGATCTACACTTTCCCCTCTTATTTAAGAATATCTGGGCAGTTTTATTGGATAATTTCCTGTAGAATGATTTCGAGGCTTTTTGTTTTGTCATGATTTTATGGTAGTCCAATAATTCTTAAATTGTCTCTTCTGGATCTATTTTCCAGGTCTATAGTTATATCAATGAGGTATTTCATATTTTCCCAATTTTTTCATTCTTTTCATTTTGTTTTATAGACTCTTGCTGCCTTGTGAAATCATTTGCTTCTAGTTGTTGGATTCTAATTTTTAAAGACTGAATTTCATCCCTAGCTTTCAAGGTCATCCTTCTCCTTCTGGTCTGTTTTTCTTTGCAGGTCATCCTTCACTTTCTTTGTCTAGTTTTCAAGCCGATCAATTCTGGCTTTCAAGACACCATTTTCCTATTTAAGTTCAGGTGCCTCTGTTTCCAGATGACTTATTTTGCTTTTTAAGTTATTTTCCCAATTGCCTTCACCTCTCTTAATTGTTTTTTAAATGATATTTTGAGTTCTTCCAAAGCCTGATTCCAATTAGCCAGAGTTTTTGCATTTTTGCTTGGTGTTCCTTGGTCCTCCTCTGTTCCATTCACTCTTTTTTAATTACCTATCTAGAAGCTGTCAATTGTAATTTCTGTTTTCTTTTTCTGTTGTTTATTCATATTTTTTCTTCTTTCTGCCCTGTCATTGGTTATAATCTTGCTCTTCTGATTATTTGCTGGATCTGTGGGTTTTTGCTATTTTTGTCCTGGAGGGGTTTCTTCTCTGCTCTGCTGATTGACTATATTAGGATGATAGAGTATTAATGAGCCCTGATTTCAGATCTTTCCCAGCTGGCAGCAGAAGCTGAAGGTGTAAGTGAAGGTTTGAAGGCTGAAGGGAGCTGTGCTTCCAATCCTGTTATCAAGGTATTCTGTCATGGTTGCAGCCTTTGCCCTGGGACCTGAGTCAGCAGGATTCATAAGGTGGCTCTCAGCATAGTCAGGTGGGGGAGGGGTGTTGGAGATTGAGTTTCCCTGCCCTCTGAAGGCTTCTTATCTGCTCTATTGATAGACTAGATTAAGCCTTGGCAGAGTTGATATGCAGAGCTGGATTTTCTCTGAGGCCAAAACACCAATAAGCTGAGGTCTAAGGTGGAGAGTAGTGGCTGTGACTAGGCTGCCCTCCCCTCCACACCTCTCCTCCAGTTGCCTCCTGGCCATTTGTGATTAGAGCCCTGAGTTTGGCACAGCTATGGCAGCAAGACACTCCCTCCAGACTGGAGACCTCCCCCAAAATTCCAGCAACCACCAAACACTCAGCCCAGTAGTAGGTGGGGGAGGGGTCCTGGGACCTTCCTTCTTCCTTTTCCTTAAACTGGAGAATTCAGGTTTCTCTGTGTACCCTTTAAGTTGAATCAAGCAGGAGGATCCCCTAGCTCTGTCCTATTGTTAGATTTGATTTTCTGTCCCCTCAAAGTGCTTTGTTTTTGATTGGTGTGGAAGGGTTTTCACAGATTTCTGGACTTTTGCTGCTTCTAAACAGTCATCTTGAGTCCCCTGCAACTTACTTTTGATGGAGCCATATTGGGTGTTTGTGACCATTTCTCTTTCTATGTATCCATTAAATATCTCTTTAATAATACATTATAGGTTTTTGCCAGGAAATTATGTCAAGTTCATTGGCTACTCTCTTCCATTTGGAAATTGGGATATTTGACTTCCCTATATTCTTAAATACCTCTCTTATTCTCCATAATATTTCAAAAGTAATAATGACAGCAATTACATTATCTCATTCTTTCAGGAAACAAGGAAATAGTTAATTTAAATCTAATGATAAACTCATGAATGACATTGAGAATTTCTCCTATTTTTTCTTAACTAACCTGGGGTTTTAATTTCTTATTAGGCATTTTTTTCTATTCAAACCCAAGGATTATTCTCCTGAAGTGAGAAAACAGTAAGAAGAGAGTTGATAAAAATATTAGTCTCTTCATTACAAGAGAAAAATGACTAAGATTTACTTTATTTCCATTGTCCATCATGATGCAGTCACTCCAGTTAGAGGTCTGCCCCCAATTAGCTAGGTGATTAAATGGATAGTATTCTGAGTCTGAAGCCAGGAAAACTTGAATTCAAATCAGACCTCAAACACTAAGTGTTGACTATGTTAAGTGTGTTACTAAGTACTAACACTAACGCACTAACAAGTCCCTTAACTTCTCTTTAATTCAGTTCTGTGACCATAAAATAGGAATTATAGCATCTACCTCACAACACTGTGGGGAAGAAAAAATGAGATAGCATTTGTAAATCATTTAACATTGTGACTGGTACATAGCAGGTACTATATAAATGCTTATTCCATTCCCTTTATTGAGCCTCCTTTCATCAATTTACCACCCCCTAAAAAAATCCTTATTTCTTTAAGTCTTACTCATTAGCTTTTAATTCACATTAAACCTTAGCACCCTTGAAATTATTTTGATAAGACCATGCCACATATTCTTCCTTCATTACTATCCTTGATTCTTTCTCATGTCTTTTAAAAATAATTCTTTGTCCCTCCATACCATTGTCTTGAAACAACTGCCTCTTTTCCTTCTCATTTTGGATTATTTCTGCTTCTGTCTTTAGAATTTCATTCTATTCCTACTGAGAGCATTTCCTCTGTAGAAATTTAGGCCATTGTTGAGTAAAATTGTTCTGAGTTGAGTGGTGCAATGGTCCAGCTAGGTGGTACAGTGAATAAAGAATCAGGACTGGAGTCAGGAAGACATGAATTCAAATTCAGCCTCAGATACTCACTAGCTGTGTGACCCAAGACAAGTCATTTAATCTTTGTTTGACTCAGTTTCTTTGTCTGTAAGTGCATGGTAATAGCATATACCTTTCAGAGTTATGAGGATAAATAAGATAATTATAAAACATTTAGCACAATGCCTTACACATAGTAAGCACTACATAAATGCCAGCTATTATTATTGTTGAGTCATCTGATCCTACAAGTAATATGCTATTCAGTAAAATTCATGAGAAAGTTATATGAAGACTACTCATCAATGACTTTCAAATTATTCCTTTCTGGTACAGATCTTTGTCCAAATCATTCATTAGTTAGAGCTAAATCATGCCTAATAGACACAACAGAGAAATGTAGATTAATGGACTACTTTTCTATATATATTTGCATTCCCAAAGCCAAACATTACCTTATCCTGCTTCAAATTCTTTCTTCAAGCAAATAAGGAAACAAACTAATACTATTGGCTTTCTAAAGTCCTGCTTTTAGCTTCAATAGGAGATATTTTCACCATAAATGAAATGTAGGGCTTAAAAAATGCAGATATATTCATGAAATGCAAATATAATTGTTTATTCACTAATGATCTGTAATCAGGTCTCATAGGTTAGGTAAACAATTAGTTTGTTTATTTGAAGTAAAAAATGAGCATAATTCATTAATTTTCTAATTATTCTCTACTGCCATGTAGATTAGTCATGTTCTGTGGTTAGCTATTACCTATATCATTCAAATGTTAGCTATTTTTCTCACTAACTGCCTCCTCTGAATTTATAAGAGCATATTTTAAACACCCTCATATATGTCTGTGCATTTAAATGTGTGAAAATCTATGTAAAAGAGTGGGAGAAGGAAAGTTTTCTGTACCATCAAGAGTCAGAAATATAATTTATAAAATAGGAGAATACTCATAATTATTTTATATAGAGCTAAAGAAAGTTACTGAAAATCTTGTCCTGGCCATCTACTTTAGAAAGGTGAACTATGATTTTAGAATAAAACCACAGTAGACAAATGTTTCTTTAAAAAGTTGTGTTAGCCCTTTTGGGGGGCAGTATATTTTTAGTTTAGTTCAGCCTACATGGAAATCTCTCTGAAATATGCAGTTCCTTGCCTTCTAAAATATAGCACATACTGTAACTGAATCTTTCTTTGATAAATCAGAACCATTACTATGGGCATAACTAATAGCCAGATGAAGATGAAGATGATTTGAAATACAGAACTGAAAAATTCTTTATTAGTAAAATTTGGGACATTTGCTTTTAAAAAATTTAATGAGTAAAATGTTCACAGCAGTCTGGACCTTTTTAGTAGCACATTCTGGTTGTCTTTTTACAAAATTTATTCCTGACTCAAAAGCTAAAGTAACCATCTCCCAAGTGGTTTTCTTACCCTCCAGAAATACATACTCTCCTTTGCTGTTGCTATCAGTATCCCTTGCCTTGTCAGTACCATTCAAAGCAGATGAATCCTGCATCACTAATACCAAGGACCGATGCCACCTCCCCAGCAGCTAATGTACACTCTTCTATCTCACTTAGACTAAGTTTTTTTTGATAGCATGTGAAGGAGCAGAAACTCTCACAATTCCAAGTATTTTCACAAGATGGTGAGTTAGGGTCTGCTCCAAAGTCTGAAATGTGTAATTGTCATTGAAAAATGATAACTTTGACATAATATCAGAGCATATTTATCACTAAACTCCTCTTTAATGTTCTACTTTGAATTGAATTACAAGCATGCCCAATGTTTAAAGAAAAACACCCTTAATAATAAGATGAAAGAAAAAACGTAGTGCTAAAATTGTTCAGCTTTCTCATGAAATCCATTTTGATGCAATATTTGTTATTCTGAATAGCACCTTGATTAATAGGTTTACTCAGTGTGACAACATCAAGAAACAGACAGATGATAAAAAAGATTTGCAGAAAGACATAAACCCTGCATACTTGGGGTAAATGCTACAATTGTCTAGCAATGGAATAACATTGCTATTCTTGGGTGAACCAGTGTTTCAGAATATTTTCTCCCCTGAGGGTATAAAATGATGATAAAAATCAGTCAGGGAAAAAAATGTATTTGTCCATCTGTGCCTTAGCCCTTACTCTCTAAGTAACAGGTGTGAAGTGTCTGAAAGATGGAGGACGAGATTTTTCAGTCAAGGAAGGCTTTATTTCATGGAAATCTAAATAACTGGTACATGCAAGAATAATCAATCTGTCTTTATTCTGCATAAAATTTAAGGAACTTAATTCACTGGTAACTGATAGAATGTTGATGAACATTAACAAAATATACTCTAATTTCAGAAATATTCAATGACTAGGCTATGATAAGAAATTAGATTTTGGTGGGGGGAGTCCTAATAATTCTTCTTTGTCATTATGATTTCCCCAGTTTCTTTATCCAATTAAATTTATTCTGCCATTACTAAATTTAAAATGCTGACAGCAATTACCAAAACTCACATTTATTCATTTAAAAGTATACCTTTTCAAAAAACTATTTCAGAGAGGTTCTGGGTCATATAACCAGCAAGATGATGAACTAGAGATTTTCACTAATTCCAATAATCTCTCAAATTATCCCAAAAAAGAAACTGTCCACCAAAGATGAAGCAATTTGAACTATTCTCATGGTCTATGGCACCAAGAATCCAAAAGAAAGTTTAAAAAGCCCAACTCCCAGAACTGATGTCCATTGATGCTGTGTTTATTCAGAATCCCTCCTTAACTTCCCACAAACAGTAGGGAGATTGCACTAACAAACCTAAGGACCATAAGGCTTATATAAAAATCTACCTCTAAACCTCAGTTTCCCTTCTCTCTTTCCATTGATATAGAGATCCCATAGAGACCTGATCTCCAGGCTATGTAAGTTTCCTCAAGCCCTGAAACCAAACTTGGCCACAGCCCTTCATGAAAGAGAGCTTATGGGGGGGGGGTTGCAATCTGGAAGCACAATGCTGCAAAGCTCTGAACTGCCAGTAATTCTAAATTTTAGTACCAGAGAAATGAGTCTCTGTCAATATCAGGGAAACAGATTCTGAACCTCAGTGGCCACCAGACTCTGAACTGCTAGGGTGGAGACAGAAAACTAAAGAAAAGAGGGAAAGGGACAGGAGATTTTATGTGGGAGGAGCTGTGTAGCATGCATAAAGCCTGAAGGAAGAACACAGCATCTAGCTGGGGCCAGTTTTGACCACCTAAAAATCAGCTAGAGCAGAGACATAGGTTGGTGAACCATGAATGACACAGTGAGGGCAAAGGCTAAGATTCTTTGAAATTCACTCCCCAAGCAACCATAATCAGAGAGGAGAGAGTCAGAATTGAACAATAAGGAAAATGAGGGGGGGGTTGTAAATGAAAGTACCAAAGATTCTAGGAAGATGAAATCTCAAAGACTTTGAAGAAAAACATATAAATCAATAAAAAAGAGTAACTTCTGAAGGAAATATTACCTCTAGACATAGTAAACAAGTTGAGGCATTTATGAATAAATAGTGCTGAAAATTTCAAGACACTCAGTGGTAAATGTAACAATTCAATTAAAAAACAAGTTCTGTGAGTCCTCAGGAAAAAGACCTTCAAATGCAAATTTAAAAAAGCATTCAGATAACTCAAGACTGTTCTAAACCCACTTAAGTGAAAAAGGAGAAAATGAAATAATGTGTTTTGAAGAGCACTGGAGCTCGGGGTGACCTATTCTACAAATCTGAATCTAATAACACAGGGGAAAAAAGATGGACATTCAATAATAATGAGTTTGAAACATTTACAGAAAGAACATCAGAACCAAGGAGATTATTTGCATCTTGAATACCTCAAACAACAGAAATGCAGAAGTGAATAAATGCAGACATGAAAAACAGCAGAGTGATAACAGTAAGAGGCTTCTTTCTAAATATATGCAAGGAGACAAGGGTGAATGCAGCAATCTAGGAGAGAACTTAAATGTTCACCCAATAAAAATTAGTTCTTTGTGTTAACATTTTTTAATATTTCTATCCTCAACACCTAGTGGTGTCTAGTACACAGTTTGTGCTAAATAAATCTGTAAAGTCATTTCATGTTCTTTGAGTAATACTAGTTGATCCTAACCACATCATGAGTCTGACAATTCTTTTCTTGAAAAAATTACAGCTTTCCAAGTACTGTAATATATAAGCAACTTTTATTTCTTAAATCTGGATCCTATTTTTTAGCACACTTTTTTGCCATCCTTCCATAGCCTTATTCTTGTATTAAGATAATTGAGCATCAAACTATGGGTAGCTGAGTGGTAGGATGGATAGAGTTCTGGACCCAAAATCAGAAAAATGAGTTCCTGAGTTCAAATCTGGCCTCAGACACTCACTTGCTATAGGACTTTGAGCAAGTCAAGTCACTTAACCATGTTTGCCTCAATTTACTCAATATAATGAGGTGAAGAATGCAATGACAAACCACTTCAATGTCTTTGACGAGAAAAACCCAAATTGGGTCTCAAAGAGTCAGACAGAACTGAAATAACTGAACAACAATAACAATATTCAGAGGGTTTTATCCAATCCTTTATGGACTTCCTCTACTTCCAAAGCAAACATTGTTGTATAAGCTATAGTTATCTTCCTAGTAAGCCTTTTTTTATGTTCATTATAAGCCAAGCAAGATGAGATTGTCTTTAGGCACACAATGAAAATAAAGCTGCATAGATCTTTGCTTTTCTCTCCAAAGAGAATCAGTCTCATCCTTCCACTTAATTATAACATCATTTTGTTTTCTATATGTCTTCTTCAAGAGAATGGCAATACAGATTCATTTTAGTTCTAATATTATGTCAATTCATTTGCCATTTTATAAGGATCTCAAATTTAAAGATCTAGCAGCTAATATTTTTAGAAGCTGAATATCTGTCTGATTCTTAGCACCTTTTTGGCCCTGGTTTCATCACTATTCTAATAGATTTGGAATTGGATCTAACATGACTAAGAGCCATGTTTTTCTTGGTCCCATTGTTTGCCATAACTAAAGAATTCATTGCCTAGTGGTCAACCTGATGGAGATGAGCATTCTAACCTTAATTCTATTCATCTTGGATAACAATCTAAATATATATTCTAAGGGAAAAATACATTATTATTTTGTATATTTGCTAGGTTCATTATTTGGAAATGCTATCTATACATATATACATATATTGTAAGACACATATATGTATTATACAGACATACTGGCAACATGTATACATATGTATATATAATGTGTGCATATATGTGTACATATGTTCACACATGTATATATACACATATATAGATAGATAAAAAACAGATATAGATATCATAACCCCTTCATGCCTTCATATCCTATCCTATTCAGTTCTTAACTCCTTTCCATGAGGCTTCAGTAATCTAGTAAAGGTACTGGAGGTTTTTAATAATTTATGAAATATTGTATACATTTTATATAATCAAGAAAAATAAATTATCCTTAATGTAAAGTTTTTTAAAAACTTTAATGTATTACATATAACTGATATCATATTGTTTGACTTCTCAATGGGAAGGGAGGGGAAGAAGAAATAGAGATAATTTGGAACTCTATTTTTAAAAACCAATATTAATGATTTTTTTTAAAAATAATGTAACCATAGAAAATTTTTCTAAAAATTAAAATATTTAAATCTTAAAAAATAAAAAATAAATAAAAAATAAATGTGTTCTTAGATCAATTATACTTCTAGACCCATTTAGGTTCATGTGATATAGAGATCTTGAAAACGACCTTACAGATTACCTAGTTCAGTGATTCCATCTTACAGCCAAAAGAAACTGAGGTGCAGAATAGTGAGTTACCCAAAGTTTTCACATATCTGGTAAGTAGGACAGCTGGAATCCAAATAAATGTCTCCATAGTAGACCCTTAAGACATGATAGAATTTAATAGTACCACCACAAAGTTTATAGTTAAATGCTCCATTGCCAAGTAATACAATGGGCATTGAGTACGTAAAAGAAAGACAAAAATTCAGTCCCTACCATCAAGAAGTTCTCATTCTAATGGTGAAATATAAAGATGTTATGAAACGTGTGCAGTATGGGATGCCAATGGTAGAAACCAAGACTGAGTTGTGGAGAGTTTGGGGCTAAGTGAGTTTGGAAAGATAAATTTGAGATGATCCTGTCTCAAAGAAGGTGCCTTGCCTTTACAGGAACAAGAGGGATAAATGTGACCAAAAATTTTTAGAGACACTAAAAAGGAAAGGGAGAGTTGAAAATTAGGAGATTGGAAGAGAAATAAGCTTTTTAATTATACTTTGATCTGTCCCCTATTAAATACTCTGCTTTTGACAACTGGGACAAGGAAAAAGGAGAGATACAACAATGTAAAAATCACTGCACATATTTCTACTCTAAATCTTACTGAGAAATAGAAAAAAATAAATAATTATTTCAGCATCAGTGATCATTTTTCTAAAATATCTATTTCATGGCTCACAGAAAATAACTCTTAATATTAGAGGAAATAATTTCATTTTTGTATTTCTTAGTAGGATTTAGATCAATAGTTATTAGATACACTGAAAATATAATCTTTTATTTGCCTTGTAATATAACCAACAGAAAATCCTTTATCCAATTCCACAATTGTAATTTCATTTCAATAATTAAAATTCCAACCTATGTAGCATCTTTGACCAACGTTTCTACTTCAGCCTGACTCATTCACTACAGTCCCAGTAAAGTGAGCCCTACAACTTTGGTAATAACCAATTAATTAAATGAAATTAATTAAAAGAAATTAACACAATTTATTTAGGGAAAAGTTAAAACAACTCTTTGCTGTAATTTCATTTCTATCAGACTGGCTAATATGACAAAAAAAGGAAAATGATAAATGCTGGAAGGGTTTGCATAAAAACTGGAACACTAACACATTCTTGGTGGATCTGTGAACTGACACAACCATTATGACCAAAAGGTAATAAAATCATGCATACCCTTTGATCCAGCATACCACTACTAGATCTGCCTTCCAAAAATATTAAAATAGAGGGAAAAATCTACTCATACAAAAATATTCATAGCAGCCCTTTTTGTGGTGGCAAAGAACTGGAAACTGATGGCTAGCTAAACAAGTTGTGGTATATAATTATAATGGAATACTATTGTGCCATGAGAAATGATAAACAAGATTATCACAAGATTTCCTGGAAAGACTTGAAAGAAGTTATGCAAGGTGAAGTGAGCAGAACCAGGAGAACTTTGTATACTGTAACAACAATAGCATACTACAATCAACAATAGTAAAAGATTTCACTATTATCAACAAGACAAAGATCTAGGCCAACTCCAAGAGATTCTTTTTTTTCCATTTTATGTTTTTTATTTTTAGAAAATTTTTCCATGGTTACATAAGTCATGTTTTTACTTTCCCCTTCACCCCCTCAACCTCCTGCCCCACTCCACTGTAGCTAGTTCGCATTTCCACTGGTTTTAATATGTCTGGTCAGTCAAGACTTATTTACACATTATTGATAGTTGCATGGGTGTGGTCTTTTCAGGTCTACATCCCCAATCATGTCCTCATCAACCCAAGTGTCCAAGCAGTTGTTTTTCTTCTGTGTTTCTACTCCTGTAGTTCTTCCTCTGAATGTGGGTAGCGTCTTTTCCATAAATCCCTCAGAACTGTCCTGGGTCATTGTGTTGCTGCTAGTACAGAAGTCCATTACATTCGATTTTACCACAGTGTATCAGTCTCTGTGTACAATGTTCTTCTGGCTCTGCTCCTTTCACTCTGCATCAATTCCTGGAGGTCTCTCCAGTTCACCTGGAACTCCTCCAGTTTATTATTCCTTTGAGCACAATAGTATTCCATCACCAGCATATACCACAATTTGTTCAGCTATTCCCCAATTGAAGGGCATACCCTTGCTTTCCAGTTTTTTGCCACCACAAAGAGCACAGCTATAAATATTTTTGTGCAAGTCTGTTTATTATCTCTTTGGGGTACAAACCCAACAATGGTATGGCTGGATCAAAGAGCAGGCATTTTTTTTATCTATCTTTGGGCATAGTTCCAAATTGCCCTCCAGAATGGTTGGATCATTTCACAACTCCACCAGCAATGCATCAATGTCCCAATTTTGCCACATCCCCTCCAGCATTCATTACTCTCCCCTTCTTTCATTTTAGCCAATCTGCTAGGTGTGAGGTGATACCTCAGAGTTGTTTTGATTTGCATTTCTCTAATTATTAGAGATTTAGACACTTTCTCATGTGTTTATTGATATTTTTTATTTCTTTATCTGAAAATTGCCTATTCATGTCCCTTGCCCATTTATTAATTGGGGAATGGCTTGATTTTTTATACAATTGATTTAGTTCCTTGTATATTTGAGTAAGTAGACCTCTGTCAGAATTTTTTGTTATAAAGATTTTTTTCCCAGTTTGTTGTTTCCCTTCTGATTTTGGTTGCATTGTTTATCTTTGTACAAAACCTTTTTAATTTAATATAATCAAAATTATTTATTTTACATTTTGTAATTTTCTCTAACTCTTGTTTGGTTTGGGATGAACTCACCCATAAAATGGAAGTAAATAGCAGAGTGGATTAGAAACCAAAACCTAACCATATGTTGTTTACAAGAAACACACATCAGACAGACTGACAGACATAGAATGAAAATGAGAGGATGGAGCAAAATCTTTTGGGCTTCAAATGAGAAAAAGAAGGCAGGGGTGGCTATCATGATCTCTGACAGAGCCAAAGTAAAAATAGATAAGGTTAAAAGAGATAGGGAAG
This sequence comes from Gracilinanus agilis, assembly GCF_016433145.1. Taxonomy (NCBI): domain Eukaryota; kingdom Metazoa; phylum Chordata; class Mammalia; order Didelphimorphia; family Didelphidae; genus Gracilinanus; species Gracilinanus agilis. The sequence goes on along the minus strand of NC_058132.1, from coordinate 673,198,605 downwards.
GTTACTGCGTCCTAATAAAAGGCAGTATAAACAATGAAGAAATATCAGTACTCAATATACATGCACCAAACAGAATAGCTTCCAAATTTCTAAAGGAGAAGCTAGTGGAGCTCAAGGATGAAATAGATAGCAAAACCATACTAGTGGGGGACCTGAACCTTCCCCTAGCAGATCTAGATGAGTCAATCCAAGAGATTCTTGACAAAAAAAGGTTATCCACTACCATAGAAGGAACTGATGGAGTCCAAATGCAGACCAGAATGTAACATTTTTCACTTTATTTCCTCCACATTTTTCCTCTTTTGTAAGCAATATGTCTTATTTCACAATATGATGAACATGGAAATGTATATTGTACAATAACATATGTACAACCTATATCATATTACCTGTCTTCTTGGGAAGGGACAGTAGGAAGGAGGGAAAGAACATGGATTGCAAAATGTCAGAAAATGGCTATTAAAAATTTCATTGACATGTAATCTGAAAAAAAAGAATTTAAAAAATTTTAAATAAATAAATAGTATAAATTTGATTAATCTTTCATAAAGTTCAAAATCCATAATTCATACAAAAGGTTTTTTTGTTTTACAGTACAGTAAACACATATATAAGAATGCACACAAATTACAGATGAATAGAAAGATTTCTTTTCAAATATGACCCTTTTTTAATTGAATATTCATGGATGTTATAGGATACAGCAAGGAAGAAGTCTGAAGGTTTTTTTTTCTCCTCTGATCCCTAATCAATCTAATGTAATTTACTAAAAAAAATGAAGCAAATATAGCCCATATAAGTCATGAGTATCCTTATCCCAAGCTCCACTCTCCAGGAAGAATCTCAAGTCCCAGAAAAAGACTCCATGTCCTTTAGGTTCCAAGGGTAACTGATCAATTTGAGTGATTCTTTAATGGAAATGATTCAAACTCCTACCTTTTCACTTACACACACACACACACACACACACACACACACACACACAAATTTTCAGCTGAGAATCACTTTGGTCATTTAGCCAATTGGCTAAGCTTAAACTCCTCTCCTGGCTCTGCTTCTGACTTTCCATACTTTATCACCATGTTCAATTGCCACTCACCCTGGAATATCCATCTTTCCCTTCAGCCTTTACACCCTGTATTGTGTCTCCCCCATTATGGTCCACTTCTTCCTTGGGGAGGAATTCCTGCGCCATTGCTGAGAGGCATCCAAGATCACCAAACTTCGTTCCATTCCCAGCTTCTTGAATGTTGATACCATGCCCTTTCTTAGGTACCAACCCACTTCAGCTCCCTTTTGTCCAGTGTCTTCCTTCATTAAATTGCAAATTTCTTGAGGTTAGAGACTCTCTTTCTTTTAGCTTATATTTATATTCTCAGAGCTTAGCACAGTGTCAGCTACATATTAAGTGCTTAATAAATGTGTATTGTTTATCATTCTTAAGCTTTTAAAAACATATTCACTCAAGTGGTATAGCATGAAAATATAGTACAGAATATTCCTTCCCTCCAAAGGATGTGATATACTTTCCCACAAGTATACAAAGAGTTTAGAGGAAAGTGGGCTCAAACTTAAAGAATACATGTGCAATGGAGTGCCTTAGCTTCCAGTTGCTTTAAGTCCTTCTTTTCCCTTCACAGCATGCTCAGTAAGTTCCCCTTAAGTATGGTGAATCTGAATCTAGTTTGTTCTTGGCTCTGACTATATATACTTCCATTGACCAAGTCTACAACCTATTTAATATTCAATGACAGTCAGGTACATTCAATATCCAAGAGCACTCTGGGTTAAAATCAAGCTCTCCAAGTCTCCAAAGCTATTTCTCTCCCTTTGCCTTAAAAAGACACAGACCTTATTCAAGTGGCACTAATAGTCTCATTGATCTGATCATTTGGGGTCAGTTTATTTTTCCAGACCCTGGCTCCGTTCCACCTTCTGAGGGAAAAGATCTCTTCTTTCTTCCCACACCTGCTGCCTATCAAAGAAGTTTATCCATACAGTGGTATAATTGTATTAAAGAGATCCTCTTTGATGACAATAGATGATAGCAGTAGGGACTGGACCACTGATTTCATTGCTACAGTTAACTATCAAATAAGGGAAAACCCACTACCAATGCTGGTCAGAGCTATTTCTGTAACCTGGCAAGGAGACAAGAGTATTGAAAGGTGGGGGGATTTGCTCAGGTTCACGTGGCCCAAATGAGGCAGAACTTGAAACCAGGTCTTGGTTCCATGACTGGCTTACTGACCACTATAACAGAGTTCCTCTTTAGAAAAGCAGAAATAAAAACAAAAACAGTAAACACTTTATTTGTTCTGGGTACCTGTGGCTCCCTCTCAGAAGAGGACTCAGAAAGATTTTGTCTGTAGGCAAGCCAAAATCTGGGTGTTCAAAAAAATACACAGCCAGTTCAGGCTATCCCTCTTGTCCTTCTTAACCCAAACCATGTCCATGTAACCAGCCCTCAGTCTCTCTCTCTCTCTCTCTCTCTCTCTCTCTCTCTCTCTCTCTCTCTCTCTCTCTCTCT
>NC_058132.1:673133997-673181215 GCF_016433145.1 Gracilinanus agilis | reverse complement strand
TAAAATAAATATTTTATCTTTCAAATAAACTATTTATTTGTTGTTATTTATTTATAAGTAAGAGATTTATTTTATTAAATATTTTATTGTTTTATTAAAAATAAAATATTTTATTATTAATATTTAATAACATATGTAGCACCTATATCATAATACTTGTCTTCTTGGAGAGGGGGAAGAGTGGGAAGGAGGAAGAAAACAAGTTCTGCAAAATGTCAGAAAACAATTACTGAAAATTGTATCAAAATGTAATCTAGAAAAAAACCAAAACATTTAATTAAAAAAAATACACATGTAACATATACTATAACAAAAATTGGAGCTCTTTTTTAACTGAAATGCAAATATAAGATATGATATCAACATATATGAGTAATTTGAGTCTTTTGATCAATCCACAAAGCACACTATGTTACTTGACTGAGACAGTTTTTTTACGTTGGTCAGCCAATTCAATTGATGTGGTCTATTTACAGATGTATTTATATGTTGTTTTTCTTATTAGGATGAAAATTTCTTAAGGAAAAGAAATATTTTGCCTCTCCTTTTAACATCTGCACTTAGCACAATTTCTGGTACATAGTAGGTGCTTAATAAATACATGTTGACTGACTTCGGCAGCAAGGTAGTACAGTGGAAAGAGCACCAAGTCTGGAATCAGGAAGAACTAAATTCAAATAGCCTCAGACACTTACTAGCTCTGTGACCCTGGGAAAGTCACCTAACCTCTTTTTGCCTTAATACACTGAAGGAAGAAATGAGAAGCACTCGAGTATCTTTGTTCAGAAAACCCTAAAAGAAATCATGAAGAGTTGGATATGACTGAAAAATGACTAAACAACAATGACTGGCTATCTTGTGTATCCACAACAAAAGTCAAGATAAGAGTAAGATTTTGTGTACAATTTGGGGAAAGAGAAGGGAATGGAATGACTATTTAGCACCTATTATGTGTCAGGCACTGTGGCTAAGTACTTTTTATAAATATTATCTCATTTAACCCTCTCTACAACCCATTCCATGTCCTATTATTATCCTCATTGTATAGATGAGAAAATTAAGACAAACTGAGGTTAAGGGACTTTTCTAGGGTCATAAAGCTAGTAAGCCAGAAAGTGTCTGAGACCAGATTTGAACTTAAAATCTTCATGTCTCTAGGCTCAGAACCCTGTCTACTGAACCACCACCAGCTTTTCTCATAGCTATGCTCCTCTACACACATACCACCACCACCACCACCACCACCACCACCAACAACAACAACAACCAATAACAATTCTTACATAAATCTGTAATTTATAAATACTCCATTAAAAAGAATAAAAATATTTTCTTGGAACACTTTCTGATGATCTTTTATAAAAAAGTTTTTTTTTAAAAAGTTATAGTTGATGGGAAAATATTGAAGTCAGCCTGTTCATTGATAAACATATCTTAAAGTTTGGCCATGTGCCAGGCACTCTACTAAGCCCTGAAGAAACATAAAGAGCCAAAAGATCGTCCTTGCCCTCAGGGAGCTCATAATCTAATGGAAGAGATGACAAATGTGTACAAATAAACTATATGCAGGGAAAATGGGAAATAATTTAAAAAGAGAAGGCTCTAGAATTAAGTAGGGTTAGGCAAAGCTTCCTTTAAGAAGATGAGATTTTAATTCAGACCTAACAGAAGCCAGAATGATCAGAAGGCAGAACTGAGAAAGAAGAGCATTCCAGACATAGAGGACAACCAGAGAAAATGCCTAGAGTTGCGAGATAGAGTGTCTTGTTCTTTGAATGTCAAACAGAGGATTTTGTATTTGAGCTTGGAGGTGATAGAGAGCCACTGGAGTTTATTGAACCTGGGGAGTGGAGAAATGAACATGATCAGATCTGCATTTTAAGAAAATCACTGATGATAGAATGAAAAATAGAATTGGGAGAAATTTGAGGCAGGCAGACCCACAAGCAGGCTATTGCAGTGGTCCAGGCTTGAGGTGATAAGAGCTTTCACTAGCCAAGTAAAACTGCCAGAGGAAAGAAAGAGCCATATTTGAGAGATACTGAAAAGGTGACATCAAAGGATCTCAAAAATAAGAAAATGCTCAACACAGTACCTGACAAATAATGTGATTAATAAAATACTGGTTAATTATTTCAATCAATATTTAATTCAGCAAGCATTTGTTCATCTATTATGTGCAAGTCGCTGTCTCAGGTGCTGGAGACATAAAGTCAACATGAAAAACAATCCCTTTCCTCAAATAATTTTCATTCTCCTTTAGAGCCATATTCTATATTGGTTTTAGATTATCGTTAGTTCACATTGATCTCGTGCCTTAACATATCTAAAGTGCCTTCCTCATAAGAGCCCTGAAAGGTATTTAGAGCAGTTAAAATTATTCTATTTTTCAGAAGATAAATCAAGTTTGGAAAAGTTCAGGGACTTTTCCACAAACGCCCTGCTTGCCAGTATCAAACATAGATGCAAATCCATTTCATCTGATTCCAAGACCAATGATTTTTTTCTACAAAGTAATACTCCCCTAATAATGAAGAATATTTTTTCTCTTTGTTTGAATGTAAAATGCACTATTATATTCTGAATAGGAAAAAATATATCATGGTTACTTTTGTTTTGCTCTGAGAATAGCAGAATATATCTCTCTTTCTCTCTGTCTCATCCTCCTCCCCACTTGTATTGTAGGAGGGAGCTAAGCCAGATGAGTCCTGTGAGTAATAACTCTGGCTGGAGGCTGTGAAGGAGAGCAGTCACTGGAATGATTTCTTTAGCTGAAGTCCCTAAAGGTGGTAGAAACTGAGTGAGAGAGCCCAAGGGCATTTTGACAGCAAGAGCAAGAAACCACAAGGAAGGATTTTTTACTCCAAGCTAAGAATATAGGGTATGTAAGAAAGAAATTCTAATCAAAGGTTGTATAGGAGTCAGTAGAGAGACTAATCTGAGATTGATTAAAGTTTGGAGAGCAAATCTGTTACCAGAGGTAGTTCCAAAAGATTTGATCCCTGTGGACTTAATTCTAAGCGGGAGTCATCCATCATTTTCTTGGTGTCTGTTGTCAAAGATAATGAAATTATGTGATGAGGAGATGTTTTTGACTCCCTAAATTCCTAGGTTTCATTGATTCATAGTCATAGGATAATAATGATAACAACATTTGTACAATTCTTAAGGTTTGTAAAGCTTTTTATGCATACTATTTAATTTTATTTGATCCTGGCAAGAGCCCTATAAGAAGGAACCTATTAATACCCTCATTCCTCTGGAGGAAAGTGAGGCTGAGAAGATGGTTTGCCTATGGTCAAACAACTACATCAGTGGTTCCCAAACTTTTTTGGCCTACTGCCCCCTTTCCAGAAAAAATATTACTTAGCCCCCTGGAAATTAATTTTTAAAATGTTAATAGCAATTAATAGGAAAGATAAATGCACCTGTGGCCATCACTGTCCCCCTGGATCACTGCAACACCCACGGGGGGCAGTAGCGCCCCCTTTGGGAATCACTTAACTACATTGTCTGTGACAGGACTTGAACTCAGGTCTTCTTGACACTATACAAATGCTTTCATCAAAACACTCTCTAGCTACCTGGATCATAGATTTAGAGCTGGCAGAGATCTTAGAAATCAAGTGAAAAGTTTAATTTATTCATTTAAAACATGTTTACAGCTAATTAATACATATAGAGGAGTGTTAAATGCTGGCAGAAATGAAAAATTTAGGAAAAATAAGGTTTTTCTCTGCTTTCTTGGACCGTACAGCTCAATAAAGAATAGGAGCCAAAATAAAAATCTCTGCTTTCAAAGACAGATGTGAGACTCCTGCAACATTCAAAGTCTTGAGTGCTGTCATACAGTAAGAATTGACAAGGCAATAAATCACCAGGTCTGAAATTATATCCCCCATCATCATTTGTGGAAAACAGTGTGATATGATCGAAAGAGCATTTTTGAATATTTGGAGCTACAAAGCTCATTAAAGGTCATGTCTTCCAGTCTCTTCATTTTGTTTTTAAGCAAATTTCTAAAATTAACAAATAAGTATTTTCTTTTTTCATTCCAAATTGAAAAAGGAAAAAAATAAGTCCTTATAATAAATATACATTGTCAAGTTAAACCAAGTCCTACATTGGCCATGTCTAATATATATATATATATAATTCTTCTCTTTGAGTACATCCCCTCTCTGACAGGGGTTGGGTATGATGTTTTATAATCAGCCCCTAGGATTGTGGTTGGTCAACACCTTCACTTTTCAGAGTGGGATACTGAAGACCAGAGGGATTAGTCTTACCTTACATAGCTAATGCTTTATTAACACAAGAACTGGAATTTGAACCTTAATTATAAAATATTAGATAGAGTTGACAGAGATCTTCACAGTCACCTAGTTCAATTTCTTGCTTTAAGTAAGGAAGACCTTCCTCAGTGCCTTGTTCTAAAAAATCTTGGGAAAGGTCTATTTTATACAATTCATACCTAAACCAAAAATTAAAAGTTTTCCAAATTTACTGGTAAATTATGATGTAATTTAACAAACAGACATCATTTTTTAAAATCCTCTTGCATTAATGTTTGCAAAGGACTTGTCCATCATATTTCCTTTCCTCCCATCCCCCCCCCAAAAAAAGAAAGAAAAGAGAAAGAAAATCAAATTTTGTTCTTAGAAGGAGGGCTCAGTCTCTCCAGAGCAGACAGGAATTTGCTGCTGCAACCTCAGTTGAGATTTTAAACCATCTTGGTGGAAAATTTCCCTGATTTCTTTTAGCATGTAAGCCAAACCTACTGAAGACACAAGCAAAATATTTCTAGGCTCCCATTTCACACAAAGAGAGGGATCAAATATCTCCAAGGAATCTTTCACTCATAAAGAAATCATAATAGTCTATATAAATTTCTTTTGCATCCACATTCTAAATTTTCCCAAAGAATCCCTGCCAATGTATTGGGTCAATCCAAATGAGAGTCCAAACTTATTACTTGCTAGGACAAACAAGTTAAGTTAAATGTAAAAGAGGGAGGTGGAGTCAAGATGGCAAAGTAAAAGCAGGGGTTCACCTGAACATAGCCAATTCCCCTCCAACAACTTTAAAATAATTCCTAAAATCAAATTCTGGAGTGGTGCAACCAAGAAAAGTTTGAGATGAAAAAATTGTCCATTCCAGGACAACTGAGAAATTAACAAGAAAGATCTGCATCAGCAGGATGGTGGCCACCACAAACTGCATCAGGGTTCCAGAAGCTGGCCTCATGGGAACTTCATCAGTGGCAATAGCAACTCCAGGAGCTTTCAACCCACAGATGGTAAGGGGGACAGACATCTGATCAGAAGGAAATTACAGGAGACTCGTTGCTGGACCCTGTTACATTGCCCATATGCAGTCATGAGTTACAGTCCCAGAGATAAAAGGACTCATTAGTGTTTATAGATACTACAGTGTAAGAGAGCTTGGTCACAATTCCAGAGCAGAGAAGAGTACTTATGGTCAATAACAGACCAGTTCACATGCCAGGAAGAGTGAACACAACTCTCCTCAGATCATATAATCTTGGTAGAACCAAAAACTAATCCCCAGAGCTAACTCTGAAAACAATAGCAAGAAAGGCCTGAACCTTAGGACATTGCCCTCATCACTCCAGGAGAAATGACCAGCAATCAATAAATAGGATCGGAAAATGAGGAAAAACAAAAATAAACCTAATCATAGAAAGTTACTATTATGACAAGAAAGATTAGATCACAAATTTAGAACATGACAAAATCATAAAAGCTAAAGCTTCAAAGAAAAACGTGAATTGGACATAGACCTGAAAGGACTTCTTAGAAGAGCTAAACAAGGATTTTAGAAATAAAATAAGAAAGGTAGAGGAAAATTGAGAAAAAAATTAAAGTGTTACAAGAGAATCATGGAAAAAAAGTCAACAGCTTGATGAAATGAGGCACAAAAATATTGAAGAAATTAACATGTTAAGGTAAATGGGCCAAATGGTAAAAGAGGCACAAAAACTGACTGAAGAAAAGAATTATTTACATTCCTTCATAGGAAAATGATATTTGTGATACTTAAGAATGTTATCATTATTAGGGAATTTATAAGGATCATATATAGACATAGGGCATGGGTGTGAGTTGACTATGATGAAATAACTTTGAAAATTAAGGGGGAGAAAAAGTAGGATACACAGAAAGGGGAAGGGGAAGGCATAATGGGGTAAATTATCTTACTTAGAAGTAGTATGAAAGGAAGAGCTTTTACAGTAGAGAAGATGCTAAAGGTAACAAAGACAATGAATAATATCAATATTAAACATATATGTACCAAATGGTATAGCACACAAATTCTTAAAAGTCAAATGAGTTATAGAAGGAAATAATCAATAAAACTATATTGGTTAGAGAACTCAATTTTTCTTTCTCAAAATTAGATAAATTTAGCCAAAAAGATAAACAAAGAAGTTGAGAAAATGAATAAAATTTTAGAAAAGTTAGATATGATAAACCGCTTCAGAAAACTGAATGAGAATAGAATGGAATATAACTTTTCCTCAGTGGTTATGGTAACTATACAAAATTGGCCATGTATTAGATCATCAGAATTTCAAAACCAGATGCAGAAAAGCATAAATATTAAATACATTCTTTTCAGACTATAATGCAATAAAGATTATATTCAATAAAGGGACATGGAAACATAGATTAAAATTAATGAAAACTAAATAATCTAATCATGAAAAAAAGGTGGATGAAAGATGAAATCAGAGAAATAGCAATTTGATTAAATAAAATGACAATGAAATGATATATCAAAATTTGTGGGATATAGTCAAAGTAAAATTTACAGAAAAATTGATATCTTGAAATGCATACATCAATAAAACAGAAAGATAAGGCCAGTGAATTTGGCTTGCAACAATAACAAAAGAAAACAGAAAAAGAACAAATTAAAAATCTCCAAATAAAAGTAAAATTAGAAATCCTGAAAATAAAAGGAGAGAGTAATAAAATTGAAAGTAAGAAAACTATTGAAATAATAAATAAAAGAAGGAGCTGGTTTTATGGGGAAGAAAAAACAAAATAGATAGACAATTGGTTAATTTAATTTTTATGAAAAGAATAAAGAGGAAAATCAAATTGCCAATGCAAAAATATAAAGGATGAATTCATCACCATTGAAAAGGAAATTAAAGCAATTATTAGAAACAATTTTGCCCAATTAGATGTCAACAAATCTAATAATCTAAGTTAAATAGATGAATGTTTACAAAAATACAAATTGTCCAGATTAAAAGGAGAGAAAATAGAATACTAAAATAACATCGATTAGGAAAAGACATTGAACAAGTCATCAATGAGCTCCCTAAAGGAAAAAAAAAACAACACAACTAGATGAATTTGCAAGTAAATTCTACCAAACATTTAAAGTACAATTAATTACAGTACTATATAAAGTATTTGGGAATATATACAAAGACATCCTACTAAATTGCTTTTACAACACCATTAAGGTGCTGATAAACCAGGAAGAGCAAAAACAGAGAAAGAGCAATACACCAATTTCCCTAATGAATATTGGTGCACAGATTTTAAATAAAATACTAACAAGAAGTTTACAGTAATATATCTCAAGCATCATAAAATAAGATCAGGTAGGATTTGTAACAAGAACCTAGGGCTCCCTCAATATTAGGAAAAGTATCAACATAATTGACTAGATCAACAACAAAACCATCAAAAAATATATGATTATCTCAACAGATTAAGAAAAAGCTTTTGAAAAAATACAACATCCATTCCTCATAATGAGCTTTCATTAAAACAATAAGTCATGTCTATCTAAAACCATCTGCAAGCATTATCTGTAATAAGGATATACTAGAAGGCCAGGGATCAAGCAAGGATTCCCATTATATCCTGTATTATGCAACATCCTACTAGAAATGTTAGCTATAGCAATAAAAAGAAAAGAAAAAGAAATTAAAGGAATTAGAAGATTCAGTGAGGAAGAAAACTATCACTCTTTGCATATGATGTGATGGTACACTTAGAAATCCTATGGCTAAAAAAAACAAGTTGAGAAAATTAATCAGCAAAGTTACAGGATATAAAATAAACCCACATAAATTATTAGCATTTGTCTATATTACCAACACAGGGGATAAAGAAATTCGGCATAAAAAATATATAATATAAAATATTTGGGTGCCTACTTTCCAACACAAATCCAGGAACAACGTTTCATGCAAAAAAACCTCAGATCTAAATAATTGGAACAATATTAATTGCTCATGTGTAAACCAAGCTAATATAATAAAAATGACAACTCTACCTAAATTTACTTATTTAGTACCAAACTACCAAAAATTATTTCCTAGAACTAGAAAAAAGAATAAGAAAACTTATCTGAAAGAATAAAAGATCAAAAATATCAAGGGAATGCAGGACAAAAAGTAAATAAAGGGGGCCTTGTAGTATTATATAAATCATATATTATAAAGTCTTAATCATCAAAATAATCATACTGGCTAAAAAGAAGTGATGGATGATTAGAACAGATTAGGAACATAATACACAGAAGTAATTGACTATAATAATCAAGTGTCTAATAGGTATAAGGACCTAAGGTTTTGGGAAAAGAAACCATTACTTGACAAAAATGTCTAGGAAAATTGGAAAGCAGTTTGGCAGAAATTAAGTATAGACTAACATCTCAAACCATATATTGAAATGAAATCAAAATTTAGACAAAAAGGATATCGTAAGCAAGTTAAGGGAGAATATAATATCTTACCTGTCAGATCTAAGAATTGGTGTGCCCAGTCCCCAGAAGGTGACTGGCTATGGACTGGAGTTTCTAATAGTTTCACATTTGAATCCCCACACATGTATACCCCATCCATTATCATTCAACTTTAATGACCTTTTAGAAAGAAGCTAGGTGGTACAGTAGATAAAGTGCTAGATCTGGAGTCACAAACACCTGAATTCAAATCCAGTCTCAAATATTTTGTAGCTGTGTGACCCTGGGCAAGTCACTTAACCCTAATTGCCTCAGTTTTCTAATCTGTTAAATGTGCTGGAAAAGAAAACTACTCCAGTATTTTTACCAAAAAAATCCCAAATGGAGTCAAACATGACTGAAACAACTGAATAACAATAATTAACAAAAATGTTATGAGGAACAAAATATTTCCTCAGAAGTCTGAGACACATTGTCCCACAAGCACACACAGGAAATAATTGGCTTAAGCTTGGAATGAAATAGTAATGGTACCCATGTTTGGGATATATATGAAGCAAAGAACTAACAGCTTCTAGTAACTGGAAGTCTGACTGATGCTTCTGCATGAACTTAGTAAATCCTATAGTTTCAATAATATTGTAAGTACCATTCTGACTGATATCTTTGGAGCTGTATAAGAAGTAGTTGAACCAAGGAGGATGGTTTTGCATGTGTCTATTTCTCCTGTGTTCAACCATGTACCTTGTGTTCATGAGCATTTTTGTTCAGACATTCTTTAAATAAGGACTGATGCAAGGTAGAATTCTCATAATAATCATCCTGTAGTAGAGTTCCCTTTCTCTAAAAACCTTTAAGAAAGATAGTTTGATTTGGAACCAGAAGGGAATTAGGGATATTGTGGTGAAAGGAGTGTGATTTTCAGTGACACAATCCCTTTAAAACCTGAGATTCCCCAAGTTTGTGATGTTTCATGAAAAAAAGTTATATGTTGTTTTCCAGAGCTCTGTAGTCTATCAATCTATGGTCTTGATATTCTCCAAATTGTAGTTGTAGTCAATAACATATTTTGAATCATAGATAGATAGATAGATAGATAGATAGATAGATAGATAGATAGATAGATAGATAGATAGATAATTGGCTGGCTCCTCACAGATGTAAAAAGTAAGATTGGCTCGAAGGCAACAAGGAAAAAGCTGATATCACACTTGATGGAAAAGTTACAATTGAAAACGCAGTTAGCTGTTCTTTTCTTAGCATTCTTAGGGACTGTCGAACCTAATATGAGCAATGAAAGCCTCCATAATTTAGGAACTACCTTTGCTTGTGTTGGTCACAAACCATCTATGTCTCAATAATTGAACGGGGCTGTCCAAGACACATAAAAATCAAGTGACTTGCCCTAGATCACACAATTTGATGGTATCAAAGACAAGATTTGAATTTATGTCTGAATTCTGAAACCCTGAAAGACCAGTACTTTATTCATTATGTCATAATGCTCCTCTGATTATTGTAAAACTTTACTCAAATACTCAAAGGTAACACTGTTTACCATGGAGAAAATCCTCCCTTACTCATTATCACTGCTTTCTCACTAATCCAATGAGTCACCTTTCTTATAGATTTTTACTCAATTTCAAAAAATTCTAGATAAAGGGTAACAGTATCAGAAAATTTTAAAGTTAGAGATGATATCACAGATTTGTTATTTAGTCATTTCAGTCATGCCTAAGTCTTCATGACCCCATTTGCAATTTCCTTTTCAAAGATACTACTGTGGTTTGCCATTTCATTTCCTTCTCCAGCTTTCTTTAATAGATGAGGAACTGAGGCAAACAAGGTTAAATGACTTGCCCAGGGTCACACAGCCAGTATCTGAGGCCAGATTTAAGTCATAGAGATGAATCTTCCTTATTTCAAGCCCAGTGCTCTAAATATTGCAGATATCACAAATCATCCAGTGCAACATCTTTATTTGCAGATGAAGAAACTGAAGTCATGAAGTTGTGACTTGCGCAGTCATGAAATAATTACAAGAGTCAGAATTTGAAGCCATGTTTCCTAATTTTAAGTCATTTGCCCTTTCTACAGTATCACATTCTACTCCAGACATAAAGGTCGGAAAGCATGGGAATTGAGTCTGCTCTTTTACAGCTGAATGAGGCAATCCTGCCTAGACTTTCTCTAAAGCTACTTTTCACAACTTTGTTGGGTGAATCTGAGATCTGCCTTAAAAAATGATGCTTTTTCTGGTGTGCTCTCCTCCATCACTGAGACAACTGTCTATGGAGGGCACATCATTCTAAGGGTTATACTTCAAATCAAGGGGCTTCTTTCCTTTTCAAATTTTCATTATTTTCATTTGCTTAGTCTTTTATCTTTTCTTCAAAGTGTCTACAAAATTAGCTTGCCCTTAAAGCACCTAACACTTTTTCTTCATGGCAAAACTTGATGCTTCAACAGAATAATATGACTAAGAAATAATAACCCTTCTTTATTCCATGGTTTGTTATTGTTTGTTTTTCATAAATATATGCCTGAATTCTGGAAAGTACTTCTCCTTGATTCAGGGGATAGCAAGCTGGATCATATTTTTTTGGAATTTATTTTTATGGAATCCATTTGATTAAAATTTTGGAAATAGATTCTGAGTATTCAAATTGAATCAGAAAATACATGTTAATGGATCATGTTTGCAATAACATATTGTTTTTCAGTATTCCAGTAGATTCTACTTGCTTTTCAAATTTCTTCCTCTCTCTGAACATCACACACTGAAAGACTGTGAAATGCTTAGTAAATGTCTAAAAGGGGCATGTCTAAATGTAGTAAGTATCTAAAAGGGGCAGACTGGTAAGACAAAATCCAGATTCCAATATTAGCTTTTTTACTTATCTTTCTAGTCATGGATAATCAGCAAAGTGACCAAGAACATACTAAGCTCTAACTGTGTACCAGGAGCTATGCTAAGAGCTGGAAATGCAAAGAAAAAGCATCCTTTGCCTTTAAGGAACTTAGACTCCCGTAGGAGAACTAACATGAATACAAATTTATATATACAGAATAAATAGAGGAGATGGAAAATACTTTCAGAGAGGAAGGCATTAACAGCTAGATGGGGGAGAGGAGACTGGAAAAGGAAAAGTCAATGCACATTTAAAGGCTTTAATTTCATCCATAAGATGAAAGAGTTGGATTAGATGACTTCCAGGCTCATTTCTAGCTCTCAATCTATGAAACTATGAAATAAATCCTTGTATTTCCAGTTACTGAGTCAAAATTAAAGCTATAGGAAGTGATTCCATAATCATCCTTCAACTACAGATAAATTTTTTCATTGTTATTCAGTAGTTTCAGCCATGTCCAGTTCTTCATGACACCATTTGTGGTTTTCTTGGCAAAAGTACTGGAGTGATTTTTTTCATTTTTTTCTTCAGTTCAATCTAACAAGTGAGAAAACTGAGACAAATAGGGTTAAGTGACTTTCCCAGGGTCACACAGCTAGTAAATGTCTAAGGTCAGATTTGAACTCATGTAGATGAGTTTTCTAACACCAGACCTGGTATTTTATCCACTGTGCCAACTAGCTGCCCATAGAAAAATAAACTCAATAAATTTATTAGAATCAATATAACACTTGGTAACATTTACACATCTATTAACTATTGCCAGATCCAAAAGTCTTTTTACATCTCCTTATTTTTCTTGACATCTTTGGCATTTGACATTGTGGACTACCCTCTCTTCTTTATATCCTGTGTTTATACACATTTTTATGGACTCCTTCTACTTCAGACTATTCTTTGTCTCTTTCAATTTCTTTTTCTCACTTTCCACTTAGATGTAGATATTGCTCAAGGTTCCACCATGCGCTTTCTTCTCTTCTCTCTCAACATCCCTTCCATTGGTGATCTTATCCATTCCCATGTTTCCAATTATCACCTCATTACAAAGGACCCCTAAATCTCCTATGCCATCACTAAACCCTAGCCAGTGCTGTAATCCCTATCCCTAATATTATATCTCTTAAAGATATCTGAATGTCCTGAGAGGACTTCAAATTCAGTGTACCTAAAAGTACATTAATTTTTCTCCATCCCTCAAAACTTGCCTATCATCCTAATTTCTTTATTTCTGTTGATATCACCACCATTAACCCAATATCCGTCAAGTCATCTTTGGCTCTCCTCTGGCACATTCTTGTATTATCTATGCCTCTGCTCATCTCTAATTTTACAGTTTCATCCACCATAGTTTAGTTTCATCTACCATCTTCTCTACTGGAGTAGACTATTGCAATGGTTTCGTAAATGATCTTCCTTTCTTCACTCCCTCTTATCTTTAATCCATCATCCCTACTGCTACCTGAAAAATTTTCCTAAAATGCCACTGTGCTTACTACATTCCTCATTTCAAAACTGTAAAGTGGCTTTCCACTGCTTATTTTTTATTTAAATTTATTTCATTACTCATTTATTTTCTACATTAAAGTATTCATTTAAATTCCTGCCCCCTCCTCTCCTCCCCATTAAAGGAGGCATCACTTGACAAAAAGATATATTGATTAAATTATCAACTTCTCATCTTGGGCATTAAAGCTACTCCCTCTATTCAACTACAACACTAGGTTCATTTCATAACACTCATGAACTATATGCTTCAGTCAGACTAGACTAGTACCTCTTCTCCATCATCAACTTGTCCTTTTGCATCTCTGTGCCTTTGCATATGTTGAATGTCCTCTTTTTGCACAGAAGATAATTATTATACACATTGATTAGTGTTCCTTCCTTTCTTCTAGGCCTTTCCAAATCATCAGGTACTCTATAAAGGGATTTCTGACTTTTCCCAAAGGAAAAGGATCTCCCCTGTTCAAATATCTCAGTCTTCTGGTATATTAAAAAAAGACAGAATTCAGTCAGAAAACTAGATTCAAATCAAACCGCTGTCACTTATTATATGACCTTAGACTAGTCCCTTCAGTTTCCTCATCTGTAAAATGAAGTAGTTAGACCTAATATCTACTATATCCCTTTTTAGCATTCCCTTCTCCCACCACCCCCACCATTAGATGATAAGATCCTTGTGAGTTGGGAATTTATTTTCTGTCTTAGTAATCACCACACTTAAGGAGAGAGGAAGAGGAAAAGAGTATTTATTGAACACCTATGATAGGGCACAACGAGGTGGCTTAGTGGATTGAGAGTCAGGCCTAGAGACAGGGGGTCTTGGGTTCAAATCTGTCCTCAGACACTTCTTAACTGTGTGACTCTGGGCAAATCACTTAATCTCCAGTGCTTTGCTCTTACTGCTCTTCTGCCTTGGAATCAATACACAGTATTGTGCATATTGGCAATTGGAAATACACTGTGCTAAACACTTAAAAAATATCTCATTCCTTTCATATAGTAGGCCTCAATAAAATTCTTGAATTAGGAGTCATTACAATGACCCTTCTTATGCTCACCATTAACTGCTCTAACAAAAGTGGCACATAGTATTTATTTTGAGAAAAATGCTCTTTTGCCCACTTGATAAACATTTTCCATTGATCAAATGAACCATCTTCCCAATAAGTTTTTCAAAAGAATGTTTTATTATAAGCCTAGTAACTATCAACTAAAAACAAAGATTCAAATTAACAAGGTGAAAAATTATCTTCAAATATATTCCATAAATTTCAAACTACTTGCAATTAATTTTTGTAAATGTATAAATTGATTTTTAACAAAATATTTTTCAAACATTATCTATTCTCTCCCCTTCCAAACTCTTCTTCTCTGCACATTATTGAATTTTCTGCTATTATTTTTATATATAGTCATAGTGTATATAATTTTCTGATACTTTCTTTACTCTGCATAATTTGATGTCATTCCATATTTCTTGGTATTTTTCCTATTTATCATTTTTATGGCACAATAATATGTCATTATATTGATATACAGCAATTTATTCAGCTATTCCCCTATCATTATATGTATGAGTTGTTTATAGTTTTTTTGCTATTATAAATAAAACCAGCATGAATATTTTTATACAGATAGGTCACAGGTTCCTAGGATGTAGAGAGAAAAGAGACCTCAAAATTAATCCAGATTCCTCATTTTATAGTACAAGAAATTGAGGCTGAAGGCAATTAAATTAATTGCAAAACAATTAGCAAGTTAGTGTTGGATTTCAAACAATTCTATCAAATCCAAATCCACCATACCTATCTCATTTTTACTACAACCTTTTAGTAACACCTTTAGTGTTAGTAACACCTTTCATGTATAAACTTTAGAAGCCCTCAGTCAAAGGGTAAAAATCAATTTTGTCATTTTTCTTGCATTTTGTCATATTATTTTCCAAAATAACTGAACCATTTCCTGGCTCACTAACAGTCTAAAGTAAACCCATGTTCCCTCAGCTCTACCAATATTGAATTTTTTGTTTTTAATTTTCAGTGCCAATTTGATGGCTGTAATATAACACTTCAGAATTATTTTAATATGTATTTCTCTGATTATGAGAATTTTAAAATTACTTTTCAGGTGGCCATTACTAAGCTTTATTCTTTCCTACAGTAACTAATCATTATGAATTCAGCAGATCTGTGGCCACATATTACAGATTTCAGAGGTTAGTTTTTTTTATCAAATATATTTATAATATTTTCCCTTAATCTGTTTCTTTCCTTTTTGGAGCATTTTTTAATCATTTTGGTGAATTTATAAGCAGGTGAGCCCTTATTTGGGGCTTTGATACTATGCCTTATAGAGGATATACCATTCATTGATACTTCATTGAGAAAACTAAGGATATATTGAGTCCATGTATCTTCGATAAAGTTATATTTCTATGAGGATAAATAACTATTATTGTGGGATCATGGATCTAGAGCTAGAAGGGACCTGACAGATGATTTAGTCCAAATCTTTCATTTTATGGTTAAGGAAACTGAGTCCCACAGAGGTTAGGATATTTGTCCAAGGAAACACAGATGGGAAGCATTAGAGGTGGAATTTGGACCCAAGTCTCAGAGTCAATTTTCTTTACACTCTGGCACAATGACTCCTTAGATAAACTTCTTATGATTTAGGGAAGTGATGGGTAAACTTTTTAAAGAGGGGGCTAAAGGACAGGAAATGCTCATCTGTCAGTCTGTTTTTAAGGCAACTCTTTTGAAGTCTTGGATTCTACTCAGTGCATTTGTCAGATTAGGAATAATGTCACTACTGGATAGAACATTTCTGGCCTGTGGGCTATAGTTTGCCCATGACTGGTTTAGGGGATGAGTTGAGAAAGCTGGTTATAAACCAGAGCCACATATTTGTGTTGGGTATAGAAAATTTTATCTCTAATGCAGAGATTAATCATTTTTCAGAGAGACCCAGATGGAAGTGAGCTTAAAATCCACAGAGGAGGCTTCGGTATCTGGAGAATTATGCCTATACATCACCTATTATTGCCTTATACCATCTATGATAGCCAAGCAGAAATAGTGGTCCAGCCTTTCCAGTTCAAAGATGGCAGGAGTGATGGTAGTATAGTAAGGTTACTGAGTGAAGCCACAGAAAGGGAGTTGCACAGAGCCTATTGCAGGTGCTCATGCACTCAAGCCCTTTGCTGCCAGAAAGGATGGAACCAAATGTGTAGATTCTGAGGAGGGAGCATTTCCTAGACAATGATCAATTTCAGTGGTTCAGAGAAAAGATAACTGAATATGAACTAGGGTCCTCCTCTGCCATTTTCTAGAAATGGGGCTTTGGGCAATTCACAACCTCTCTGGGCAGTTTTCTCCTCTATCGCATGGGGAAAGGAGTAGACAGGAAGAGGAAAAAATAGGTGTTAATGTCCCTTAAAATCTATGATTCATTAGAAAACAAGTCCTTTCACTAAAGTACTTAGTGGATTTGTAAACTAATCCAACTATTATGGAGAATATACTGCAACTATATCCAAGAGTTATAAAATTGTACTTCTCAAATCTAGCAATACCATTACTAGGTCTATATAAATTTATATATATGTATATATATAAAATTAAATAACTTAATTAAATAATGAATAAATAATGAACAAATAAATAATAAACAAACAATAAATAAAAGCTAGACTAACTAAATAAACAAATAAATAAGCAAACAAACAAATAAATAATAAATGATAAGCACAAATCTAAATAAATAAATACATAAATGAATGGGATGAAATAATTTAAAAAATAAATAAAATTAAAAATATATATTAAAACCCTTACCTTCCATCTTGGAGTCAATACTGTGTATTGGCTCCAAGGCAGAAGAGCAGTAAGGGCTAGGCAATGGGGGTCAAGTGACTTGCCCAGGATCACACAGCTAGGAAATGTCTGAGGCCAGATTTGAACCTAGGACCTCCCATCTCTAGGCCTGGCTCTCAGTTCACTGAGCTACCCAGATGCCCCCTTTTTAAAAAGGAGAGGAGCTTGTTTATAGCAGCAATTTTTGTAGTAGCAAATAACTAAAAATTAAAGGGCTGTCTGTCAGTTGGAGAATGGTTGGCCAAGTTATGATATATGATTTTAATTGTGCTATAATAAATGATGAGCAGTATGATTGAACAAAAAAAATCAGAAAAACTTAAATGAACTGATACAAAATGAAGTAAGCAGAACCACAAGAACATTGTACACAGAAAAAGTAATATTATAAGGTGATCAACTATGAATCATTTACTTATTCTCAGCAACACAATGATCCAAGACAATTTCAAAGATGAAGTCTGAGTGATGGAGTCTGAATGTAGATTCAAATGTATTATTTTTCCATTTATTTTTTAATGTATTTATATGAATCTTCTTCTACAACATGACAATTTGGAAATGTGTTTTGCATGATTGCACATGTATAACCTAGATTAAATTGCTTAACATCTCAGCGAGGGGTGAGGGGAGTGAGGGAAGGAGAGAATTTGGAATTAAACATTTTAGAAAATGAATGTCAAAATTATTTTTACATGGAATTGGGAAAAAATAAAATATTATAACAAAAAGGAAAATAGTCCCTCAAGGGAAGGAACTATTTCACATTTGTGCTTCTTTTCCCAGTACCCAACACATCATAGGTGCTTAATAAAAACATCTTGATTAAATGATCCTGTGATCCTAGAAATCTGAAAGATCAAATCATTTTTAAAGAAAAGATGGAGTTGTGACAAAGAACCAGTTTCTTGTTAAGAAGATAATAATCCATGTGGCCTTAGAGCTGAAGAAACAGAAAAGAGTTGACAGAAAATTTAGATTTCTCCCTCTGCCACACTTCTTAAAATACAGATCTGGCCATGAGGTTTCCCTGCTCAATCAGTTCTAGAAACCCTACACAATTTATCTTTTAGCCCCACTGCACATGACTCCTCTCTTAAATACTCCTGATTCCATGACTGCACTGGCTGTCCAACATGCCTGGTGTGTGTCATCTCATAAAGTCTCTTCATTTTAGGTGCAATTTGAACCCATTTTTTCTGCATGAAGCCTTTCCTGAACCCCTCCACCACCACCCTCAACTGCTAGTGTCCTCCCTCCCAAAATACCTTGTATTTAATTATTCTGTACATATTTGCATTTCTCACTTCATACTTAAACTTCTTATCTCCATCATTGTAATGTAAGACTCTTGTGAGTAGGAACTGTTTTATTCTTTGTAGTTCTATCACCTGTACTCAGCATAATGCCTGGTATATGCTAAATAACTATTTGTTGATTTATTGATTTATTGATTTCAGGGAAAGTGGAACTCATAGTGAAGAGAATTTTATGAAATATTTATTGGCTCCTAGGAGTTCCTTGTATAGTTTTGCATTTTCTAGGAGATCCAATAATGGCTGTGCTATTTATAATACTCATTGTTGCCTTGGGTTTCTACATTGGAACTAGATACTCTTTTACCCACATTTTTGAAGAGCTACACATGAACTATATTCTGAGGTTCCAAAAGGAAATTTTGGGGAGGGACAAAATAAGCCTGTGGATTCTACTCCAAAGATTGAACCCACTCCAAGTAAACCTAGGATTTGGGTTTCTGGACTATCGATTGCAGATAAAATCCATTTTATTTCTATCATTTCATCCATTTATTCAGTAGATCAAAATCTTTCTCTTCCCCATAAATGTTCCTTTTTTTTCCTTTTAACAATATCTGATCATTAATGTTCTTAGAATTCATTGTTGTATATATTCTGTTGTGGATCAAGTCCCTTTTTCTCTACACTGCTATCCAATTTTCCCAATAGTTGTTATTGAATAATGATTTCTTATGCCTAGTGTTCTGTAATCATAGAGCAGTCTTCTCTATACACTAATCTCTATGCCTTTGTTCTGAATTTGGATTATCTATTCTATTCTGTTGATGTCTTTTTATCCATTTTTACACAGGACCAGATAGCTTTGATAATGACTATTTTATAGTATAATTTGAGCTCCTGCAGTGCAAGTCCCCTTCCCTCATTTTTAAAATAATTTCCCTTGATAGTCTTCCTTGCATTCTTCCACATAAAGGTATATTACAATGCTTCAATCTTTTGATGAATATGTGATCTCCAGAGTGTATCTACTTCTCCTACCTTTCCAAAACACAACCAAATCATCCTTTCTCATCCAGTGCCACCCTTGTCCCAGCCCTTTTTATTTTCACCAGTTTCTTTTGAACTGATATATTTTGTTTCATGTACCCTTCATGTAACCTTCCTTTTTGAATTTTCTCATGCTCTACCAAGAGAGTTATCTATTATAACCATGAACAAAAACACTAGGAGAAAGTGTCCACTCACCAAGGGCTCATTCATGCACATACAAGGGTATTTTCACATGTGGCCATGGCAGATGAGCAAAAAAAGTCATTCAGCATACCCAACAGTGAACCATAGACATGGTTTTCTAAGGTAGAAAGAAAGAGATGTAATAAACACAAGATGAAAGTATATCTGAATGCTGATGAAGGTGAAAATCTACTTCTTTACTAAAAAAAGTCCTGGAGAACTTAAAACTGAAGTCTATTCAAGATATCAAGAACCCAAAGACACACTAATGACACTAATGAATCAGTTTGCTCTGTATATATGTTATTTGACCAAGAGGCTCTCTGGGCATTGGACTCGCTTTTCTTCTGTCTTTTTAGGGTTTAGAGATAACATTCACCTCATTTATCAAATAGTTCTGTGTAAATTTATCCAATCAGTCTTAATATTCTAGTCCCAACTTTTTTTTGTTTTTTTTCTCTGTTGTGTTTCAATCGAGGATGTTTACAAAAGGAAGATGTGAAGTATTTACCTTTTATTAATCATAATATTAAAAAAGGATAAAAAATGAAAATTCACCAAAGCAGTCAAGGCAGACCTTCAAGTTCTCACTGAGTAGGCAACCCAATCCTTCTTGTCTGTAGACAAGCAGAAACCCAGGAGCTCAAAGAAACACAGCATAAGGTCTCAGATTCAAACTTCTCTCTCATGGTAATATTTGGAGGGAAAGGGATTAGCTACCCACAGAGACCCCTGACTATCCTGGGTAGTAGAAAACCTGTGTAGAACCCAACCAATTGCTTCTCCTCATATTCATCAATTCTAGTCATTATTCTGTTTTCCTGTAAGGATCAATTATCTGTCCACTCTTGCCATGATTCTATTTTTAATATACTCTGTATAAATTCCTTGCTAGCCTCAAAGCCTGGTTAATGGCATGTAACTATATGAGTGTTATTTAATTTAAGTCTTATTTCAGGTGGGCAAATAAGAGGGTTGGTGGCTCCATGCCAATCTGCCATTCTTGCTACCATTGCTTCATTTGCAATGACAGTTTGCCACTCTGTTACCGGAGAGCATTTTTGATCCTACCCTCAAACTACTTCCTAGCATGACTTTCTTATTTGTTGGATGGTTGCAGGAGAGTGCTGTAGCTAGCACAAACTGATTTGGAAGAGCAAATTATTAAATTTCAGTATGAGTATTTATACCTTGGAAATCGGCAACTGCTACAAATTTATTTTTTAATTTATTTGTTTTATAATGATTGTTTAGACTTAAAAAGTGATGGAGAAAATGTTATTAATAAAAATTAAACTTTAAAAATGTTTTGCATGTACAATCAGTCATTTGTTTACTAAAAAATTCCTGGATGTATGAGTTCCCTAGTCATTTTATGACTTGCTTATTGCGACTGCCATGATTCAAAGACAGAACCAAGCATAGAAAGAGACTAATCTTGTCTTTCTCCTTTTATTTCTTCTCTTGAAAAGGCCTGAATGACAGGAACATGCATTGTTTATGACTACACTCCTACACTCTCTCTTTTAAGTCACTCCAACCCTTAATTTTTTCACCATAGTCGATACCGAAGAGTTTTTTTCTGTTATTTGGTTTTTCTGTTATTTGGTAAATGAAGAATAAGAAGGAAATAGGCAGTAAACATCCATTTCTTAATTTTAGAAAGGAGAGCATTTAAATGTCTAGAGTTGGAACTATTATAATGAGCATAGAATATCTGGTTTTTGTCTCCTTACAATTTGATGTTAATTGTATCCTTTGTTCTAACAAGTTATTGATGTCCTAGCAGAAATGGAATGTAGAGAACATCAAATCCAACCTCCTAACTGAGAAAGCTCAAGTTAAGTAACTTTCCACAGAAGTTATGGCTTTTCTAAAATAATTAGTGGCACATATACGTGGCATAGACAAATTCAAGCTCTGCTTTTAAGACTTCAGATCCATTGGCACTGAACAACATTCCTTCCCATGAACTATCACTCCTTCATGTTGTTCAGCACATTAGTGTTCAAAGTTGATATACTCATTAACAATTATACCTTTAGGTAGGATATAATTTCTTTATTTCACTTCCTTAAAGTTTTCTAATGCACTTCTGAATTATTAAATAACATTGTTTTGATTTCTAGATCTCCCTAAACTAGCTTCAGTATAATCAATTTTCATTTATAATATATGTATATTATATAAATGTATATATATGAATACATGTTTTATTATTAGAATTTTCCTCTCAGGTAATACATAATTGGTTTGTATTTTAAAATCTATAATATGGTATTTAATGATTTTTTATAGTGAAGTTAAATCCATTCATGTTCAATGTTATACTTCAAAATCTGTGAGTGCATCAGTTTATATGTCACCTCTTTTTTTGAACCATAGTCCTTTTTTTCTATTTCCAGATTAAATGTGGATACAGTTTTGATAATCATTTTCTGACATTTTTCAATCCATATTTTCTCCCTTCTTCCTATATTTATCAGCTCCTTGAGGCAAAAGATAATATGGTCTAGGTTCTACATGTCTATCTCCATAGCTCAGGTCCTAAGGATTGGGGTTAAATATTCAGTAAGACTGTATTTCTAAAGCTTTTGGCACAATGCTTGACATATAGATGTTACTACATAAATGTGTATCCCTTCTTTCCCCTATGGCTTAACTTTCTGGGCTTGCTTCAATGTCTCCTCTAGGGTTAGCAGCTCTGCTACATGATTCTATAGCTGGTAGAGGGAGACAGAAATCTCCTGCCAATAAAAGAGGAAGAGCAATTGCATGTTAAAAACTGGGTCCTTCCATACCTGGCTCTTTTCTCTGCTGCCGGAGGTCATACTTCTCAAAGTCATTTCTAGCCTCAAATTACTTCTGAGTGTATCTTTTGTTTTTCAAAATGTTAACAAGATGAGTCAATCTATCAAATGTAACTAAAGATATTCTTCACTCCTTGTAAAGGGGTAATAATATAAATCTTTTTTTTTTTGCCTTTTGTTTATGTGGCACTAATTATCTCTATTATCTATCTCTTGCTTTCTCTAATTTCATCAGCCAGGTTGGAGAGAAATCAATTTATCAGGGCTATCCTAATCCACTATTCCTCTAATGCATACATCATGTCCCAGCTTCTCTTTATATTCTAATAATAGCAACTGTAATAATACCATTTGTAGAGTGCTTTAAGTTTTGCAAAGAGCTTTATGTATATATATATATATATTATGTATATATATATATATATGTAATTTTGAGAAATCCATTTGATCCCCATAATAATCCTGTGACGTAGTAATTATATGACAAATGAAGAAACTCAGGTTGAGAGAGATTAAATGACTTTCCCAAAGTCATAAACTAGTGGGGGTTGTTAGCACTCCATATACTGTACTACCTAGAAGCCTCTAATATTATAGGAAAATCTCGTAATTATAATTTGTGGGGTTTTTTTGTATGTAACATTTTCCCCTTTTGGAGGCTTATAAAATTCTTTCTTTGGCATAATAGATTTGGAACTTTTCCAATAATGTATCTGGGAAATTGAATTCATGTATTTTCCTTGAAAATGGAGTGAGACAATTTGGTTTTCTGGAAATTTGGTAATTTTTTTGGAAATCTCATGGCCAAATTATTGTATTTCCAGTTTCTGAGGTTTCATAATTCTCAAATTTCTTTTCCTTGAGCTGTTTGGGAGATGCACATATTTTATTTCTGTTTCATCAAGTAAGATTGTTTTCAAAATTTATTTTTCTAATTTTACTCTTAAATAATTCTTACTTTCTCTCTTAAAATCAATAATATGTATTGGTTCGAAAGGAAGAAAGCAGTAAGGGCAAGGCAAGGTGATTAAGTGACTTGCCCATGTTCACATAGCTAGGAAGCATTTGAGGGCAGAATTGAATCCAGGACCTCACATCTCTAGGCCTGGCTTTCAATCCACTGAGCATCTAGCTGCCCCCTATACTTTTAGTTTTCCTGCCATGATTCTAAATGATAATAATGATGATGATTATAATTTATATAACATTTTAAAGTTTAAGGAACTTATAGAATCCCCAATTTCTATAGCTAGAGCAGCTACTTCTTTATTTTTCATTATTTTTTGTTAATTCCATATTTTAAATTCTTCCAGTGTTATTTATTATCCATTTTATTGTGTCTTTAACAATTTCTTGCTTTGTTTTTCAGGATTCTGTGGATATTATTTCTGCACATTTTTCCTCTGCCTTTTTTGTCTCTGCTTCTTTTAATCCATGATATTTTTGATAATTAATGCTGTAGTTCTTTTTTGTCTCACTAATTTTGTTAAGTCCTAATGTTTTTTTCAAAGATTTCTAATAGCTTTCTTTCTTTGGGGTACTTTTATTTTCATTGGAGAGGATATGGAGATGAGCAAGGTAGGCTCTCACACACCTTCTCATTCTTCCATGTGACTAGAAGTGGAACTTCCCAGTTCCTTTGCATATGATCCTGAAATTTCTACAAAGTATGTCCAATTTTTTTTAAGATTTAAATATTTTATTTTTTTTAGAAAATTTTTTCATGGTTACATGATTCATGTTTTTACTTTCCCCTTCTCCCCCCTCCTTTAACCCTCCCCTATATCCACTGCACATTTCCACTGGTTTAACATGTGTCATCAAGCAAGACTTATTTACATATTATTGATAGTTGCATTGGTGTGGTCATTTTGAGTCTACATCCCCAATCATCTCCACCTCAACCCATGTGTTCAAGCAGTTGCTTTTCTACTATGTTTCCACTCCTGCAGTTCTTCCTCTGAATGTGGGCAGCGTCTTTATCATAAATCCCTCTGAATTGTCCTGGGTCATTGCATTGCTGCTGGTACAGAAGTCCATAACATTCAATTTTACCACAGTATATCAGTCTCTGTGTACAATGTTCTCCTGGCTCTGCTCCTTTCACTCTGCATCAGTTCCTGGACGTCTTTCCAGTTCGCCTGGAACTCCTCCAGTTTATTATTCCTTTGAGCACAATAGTATTCCATCACCAGCATATACCACAATTTGTTCAGCCATTCCCCAATCGAAGGACATCCCCTCATTTTCCAGCTTTTTGCCACCACAAAGAGCACAGTTATAAATATTTTTACACAAGTCTTTTTTATCTATGATCTCTTTGGGGTACAAACCCGGCAATGCTATGGCTGGATCGAAGGGCAGGCAGTCTTTTAGCGCTCTTTGGGCATAGTTCCAAATTGCCATCCAGAATGTTGGATCAGATCACAACTCCACCAGCATTATGTCCAATTTTAAGCAGAATACATAATCCTTTTAGCATGGAGATTTTCAGAAACAATGACCAAGTTGTTGTCATCCACATTAAAATCTCTGCTTTAAACAGAACAGTGCTAATACTTAGGAGTTTTTTGAAAACTACATTAAAGTGTTTACTTCTTTAAATAGCTTATTCTTCAGTTGTGCCTACTTTTTAATTTAATATTTGTATTTAACTATTTGCAGAGCTTGTTGTGATCAGCTCACATGCATATATACTTTGTAGCTCAGTCAAGGTCAAATCAGAATCCTTCACCAACTGGCAACTGCAATTCTAATTTAAGAATCAAGTTTGAGGTGTGAATAAACCTTTTGAAAGTTAAATTTGCAAATCTAATATAATGCAGGGATAGATAAGTCATTGGTACATTCAATGTGAATTTATGCTCGAAGTGTCTTGTTTTAATATATATATTTATGTATGAATATATATGTTTAAATATATGTATTTTTCCTACATAAAATGTCACTTTCATCAACTATCATTTTAAAACTCTTCCCAAACTTCCTAACTGTAACCTGCCTTGTTCTCTCTCTCCTCTAATTCATTTGCATGGTTACTGCCCGCCCCCCACCCTTGCTCACTTGTTTATTCATTTAAAATGAGAGTGTCCTGCTCCAGTGTATTCCTCATTTCTTAAGTTTAATTACAATTTAGAAATACCTTTAAAAAAAACTAAAGAAAAAGAATGCCCGAGAATAGGAAGAGAGAGTGAGAGAAAAGAAATTAACAGTATTGAAGGTTGGAGGTCAAGAGATAGCTTTAGCTTAGAGCTTTTCTGGTTCAATGGAATATTAAAAGAGTAATTTTGGTATCTGGCATTTAGAGAAAGACTTTAGCTGACCCCTAGTGTCCCATGCAGTTCCAGCATCTTTAGGATTAAAGGAAGTTTCACAAATAAGAATCAGACTACCAGTAATGAATTAGAGAAGTTTCAGCATACATATCAGATTTACCAATAATGGAGAGTAATAGGACTCTTATAATTTATACCTTTTGATCATACAAAAGAAATTATAAAGTACACATAAAGACATCAATGGATAGAATGTGGAGAAATAGGAGCAAGGAAAAAGGGATTTGGAGGAAGAGATATAAGAATTAATTTGCTTGGAGGTGGAAAGAGGGAAGATTCAAAGGCCACAAGTATGGTACAAGGGAAAAATTGGTATTTGAGGACATAGCTTCAAATCCAAGATCAGTTACTACTTGTGTGACCTTGAACAAATCTCTTCATGCCTATGAATCTATAGTTTCTTATCTCTTTATTATTTATTCTCTATTTTGGCCTATTCCAATATATCTATTTTTCTAGGATTCTATGATTCTTCAAGTTACATTTCAAGGTGGAAGAGGATCAACTCTACCAGAGGCTGCCATCAGACCTGAAATACTCAAGTTACACAAGCCTGTGTGACTGCTCCTAATCATGTTATGAGAAGTTTGAATCCTTCATGATCCACAACAATTCAATTCATTTTTCCATAGTGGCACTGGCTTTTAAGGAGATGGGTATCCAATTTTTGTTCTTTCCTTGTTTCATGTAACACATGAACAATAACTTTCAAATGATGAATATATGTGGAGTTTCTACCTTGAACCTATATAGATTCTTACTATCCCTAATACCCCCATATCCCCACATCCATGTTTTTGTACTAGTCATCTTTCATGGCTGAAATTCATTTCCTCCTCACTTTCATACCTCAGAATCCTTAGTTTCCTTCAAAGCTAAGCTCAAGTGCCATATAAAACTATTCCTGATTCCTGGGGCCTGCTTAAAGAACAGACTTTCTATTTATTTAAGTTAGTGCCCAACCTCAACAACAAAAAAAAGACTTTCTTTTTGCATGTGTTATTTGTTTTTAATATTGTTTTCTTTTTAAATTTTGAGTTCCAGATTTTTGCCTTCCTTCACACCTACTAAGTAGGCACACAATATGATATCAATTATACATGTAAAATAATACAAAATATCTTTCTACATTAACCACATCACAAAAAGGAAAAAATGAAAGTTAAAAAATTATACATCATGGCATTTAGAATTGATCAGTTCTCTCTGAAGTTAGATAGCATTTTTTCATCGAGTCCTTTGGAACTGTAAAGATTCATGATAAAAAAAATTCTATTCGCCACCAAAGAATGAACCAATAGAGTTCGAATGCTGATTGAGCACATTTTTCCTTTCTTTGTTATTCTTAGGTTTCATGGAATTTTTTTAGTCAATGTTTTCTCTTGTAACATGGCTAATACGGAAATGTTTTGAATGACTGCACATATATAATCTATATCAAATTGTTTGCCTTCTCAAGGAGGCAGGGAAAGAGGAAGGAAAAAGCATTCAGAACTCTAAAATTTCAAAAATGAATGGTAAAATTTCTTGTTTACATGTTACTTTTAAAATAAAATTAAATGATAAAAAGAATTATCTTAGATCATTATTTTGATAGGCAGTCAAGTCTTTCATAGTTGATCATCATTACAACTCTACTGTTACTGTGCACAATGATGTATTGATTCATCTCACTTCACTTTGCAATCAGTTCATATCGGTCATGCCATGTTTTTTCTGAAACCTCAACCTTCATCATTTCTTACAAAAGAATAGTATTCAATCACAATCCTATACCACAGCTTGTTTAGCTACTTCTCAATTGATAGTCATCTCTTCAGTGTCCAATTCTTTGCTTACACAAAAAGAATATTTTTGCCCTTTCCATTGTCATTTGATTTTTTTGGATACAGACCTAGTAGTGGTATAGTTCTTTGGGCATAATTCCAAATTATTCTCCAGAATGTTTGGAGTAGTTCACAACTCCATAAACAGTGTATTCTACATCCTATCCAGAATTTGTCATTTTCCTTTTCTGTCATATTAGCCAATCTGATATGTGCATGTTGTATCTTAGAGTTGTTTTAATTTGTTTTTCTCTAATCAATTGTTATTAGGACATTTCAGACAACTATAGACAGTTTTTATTTCTTCCTCTTTAAACATCCTATTCACATTGTTGTAAGATAAATTAATTAGATGTTTAAGATTAGTTAGTTGGGAGGCTTGGCAAGCAGGGCTGGAGAATTCTAAATGGAATGGGGAAGCAGGAAGTTTTGCTTCTTTCTCTGAGATGGTCAGCTCAGGTTGGTTTAGCTCCCTGACTTACCCAACTGAAGGAGTACTGGTCGAAGACCTGGGAAAGCTGTATCATCTCTGGATTTTGACAGGACTCAGAAGTGAGGATCCCACTTTCATTCCTGATCCCCATTGTGCCCTGCCCTGCTATAGTCTCTAGCTTAGTGTAGATAAGTTCATTCCCTGACCCTGAGGCTTCCCCATAGACTAGTAGAATAGAACCCATTTCCCTCCTTTCAAACTATAGTTCATTGAATTAAACTCCTGTTTGTAAAACCTTTTGTCAGTCTACTCACTTGTTAATTTCATAGAATCCCTGGCTAGGTGGATCTGTGTTGGCAGTTGGACTTCCAACTGCCAAACCCATTCTAAACTGTATTTCCCCAATTTATTAATCCCAGTCTATTGCCTTGTCTTGTCTATTACTTACCCATCCTCAGAACCCTGATAATATTTAATTTTGGCATTATTTCATTGTCTCTGGTACCTTTTAGAAAAATGTCTATTCGGGGAAGATGGAGGCTTAGAAGCAGCAATGCTCCAGACCTCTGTAAACCCTTCAACACCAGTCAAGGACAAAGGGCTTCAAGGGGACAGAAAACCAAATCTGACAACAGAACAGAGCTGGGGGACCCCCTGCTGAACCCAACTTAAAAGCTGGGGAAGATCTGGCCTCAAGGCCCAGTAATCTCATTAATCTGTTGAGTTAACAGAGCAGAGAAGTCCTTTCAGGACTGAATAGCCCAAACCCAAAGATCCAGTAAATAATCAAAGGAGCAAAATTATAGCCAATTACAGGGGGGAAAGAAGGAAAAAATATGAGTAAACAACAGAAAAAGAAAAAAGAAATTAAAATCAACAACTTCTATCAGGAAATAAACAAAAAGCAAATGGATCAGAGGAAGAGCAAGGAACACTAAGAAAAAACATAGAAACTCCAGTGAAATGGACACAGGCTTTGGAAGAACTCAAAATTCAATTAACTCAAGAACTCAAAAAACAACCCAGAGAGGCTGAAGACAATTGGGAAAAGAAAATACATGAACTTAAACAAGAAAACAGTTTCTTGAAATCCAAAATTGACCTGCTTGAAAATGAGGCAAAGAAAGTAAAAGATGACCTACAAAGAAAATCAGACCAGAAGGAGAAGGATGACCAAAAAGCCAGGGATGAAATTCAGTCTTTAAAAATTAGAATCCAACAAATAGAAGTAAATGACTTCATAAGGCATCAAGAGTCTATAAAACAAAATCCAAAGAATTAAAAAATTGAAGAAAATATGAAACACTTCATTGACACAA
This sequence comes from Gracilinanus agilis, assembly GCF_016433145.1. NCBI lineage: Eukaryota > Metazoa > Chordata > Mammalia > Didelphimorphia > Didelphidae > Gracilinanus > Gracilinanus agilis. Next base: position 673,151,977 of record NC_058132.1, on the reverse strand, counting down.
CCTCAGATCCGGAAACCAGATCCAGGAGAGACAATTTGAGAATTATTGGATTACCGGAAGATCATGACAAAAGGAAGATCCTGGACATCATACTACAGAAAAATATCTAAGAAAACTGCCCTGACATTCTCAAACAAGTTGGAAAAGTGGAGATTGAAAGAATTCACACATCACCTCCTACATTTAATCCCCAACTGACAATAACCAGGAATGTTATAGCTAAATTCAAAAACTACCAGACCAAGGAAAAAATATAAGCTGCTAAGAAGTCATTCAGATACCATGGAACCACAGTTAGGATAACACCGGATCTGGCTGCATCTACACTGAAGGACCAGAAGGCATGGAATACGATATTCCAGAAAACAAGGGAACTAGGCCTACAACCAAGAATCAGCTACCCAGCAAAACTGACTATATTCTTGCAGAGGAAAGTATGGTCATTTAATAAAATAGATGACTTCCAAGCATTCATAAAGAAAAGACCAGACTTAAACAGAAAATTTGATATCCAAACACAGAAGGGAATCACCAAAAGATAATTAAGAATGGGGGAGGGGGAGGGAATCAAAACTTTTTTTAAGGGACTCAATAAGTTCAAATGATTTGTATTCCTATAAGAAAAGATGATAGTGGTAACTCTTAAAATTTGTTAACATCATCAGGATAGCTAGAAGAAGTATACTAAGGGGAAACAGTAACAAACTGTATAGGATGAAATATCAGGGTATATACATGAATGTATAAATATATATATGCATATATATAATACTAGAGGCAAAAAGGATAACATTAAAAATGGGAAAAGAGAAAAACTGAGGTGAACATATTTCATAAAGAAGGGCATGGCGGGAGTAGGGGAGAAGACCAACACTGGAAAGGTAAAGAGGTTGGAGACAGGAAATACTTAAATTGTACATGCATTGAAATTGACTCAAAGAGGGAAGAACAATCAGACCTATTGGGGCAGAGACTTGATTTGTGCCCTATAGAGAAGTAGAAGGGTAACAGACTGGTGGGGAGGGAAGCAATAATATGGAGGGAGGGGGGGTAACTAAAAAAGACACTAAAGAAAAATAAGAGAGGAATAAGAAGGGAAGGGAAAAAAGGGAAATAAAATAAGAGTGGTGATTAGGGGGACTGATTAAAAACAAAACACTAGTATAGAAGGAAATAGTGAAAGAAGAAAGGGCAGGACAAGGAGAGGAAATCAAAATGTTGGGGAATACACAGCTGGTAATAATAAATCTGAATGTGAATGGGATGAACTCACCAATAAAATGGAAGCAAATAGCAGAATGGATTAGAAACCAAAATCCTACCATATGTTGTCTACAAGAAACACACATGAGGCAGGTAGACACACATGGAATAAATGTTAAAGACTGGAGCAAAATCTGTTGGGCATCAACTGAGAAAAAGAGGGCAGGATTTGCAATCATGATATCTGACAAAGCCAAAGTAAAAATAGATCTAGTTAAAAAAGATAGGGAAGGTAATTACTTCCTGATAAAAGGCAGAATAGACAATGAGGAAATATCAGTATTCAACATGTATGCACCAAATGGTAAGGCATCCATATTTATAAAGGAGAAATTGGGGGAGCTAAAGGAGAAAATAGATATTAAAACTATACTAGTGGGAGACCTGAACCACCTTCTATGATATCTAGATAAATCAAACCAAAAAATAAGAAAGAGGTAAGAGAAGTGAACAAAATCTTGGAAAAATTGCAGTTAATAGATATGTGGAGAAAAATAAGTAGGGACAAAAAGGAATACACCTTCTTTTCAGCAGCACATGGTACATTCACAAAGATTGATTATGTACTAGGACATAAAAACATAGCAAACGAATGAAAAAAGCAGAAATAATAAATGCAACCATTTAAGATCATAATGCAATAAAAATAGTTATTAGCAAGAGTACATGGAGAGGTGAACCAAAAATTAATTGGAAATTAGATAATATGATTCTCCAAAATCAGTTAAAGAACAAATCATGGAAACAATAATTTAATTGAAGAGAATGACAATGATGAGACTTCTTACCAAAATCTATGGGATGCAGCCAAAACAGTACCCAGGGGGAAGCTTATATCCTTCAGTGTATATATTAACAAAAATACCTTCCCATTTCTCTTTGGGAATCTCTTTTCTTCTATTTTGCATAGACCTCCATAACACCACTATAAGATACTCCTCCAAACTTCAAGTAGTACTCAAGGGTTCATTACCTAAAGATTATTGCTACCTCAAGCATAACTCCATGGTCTAAAGTGACAGCATTACAGTTCACACGTCCCCACCATTGTTCTTCCCCTTAACAATCAACCAATAGGCTTAACTAGCTTATACCAGACATTTACTAAGATGACAGTAAGAAAAGCTGCTACTTTTTTATTAGTTCCATAAACCTGTACCATCTTCCACAAATATGCAATATCAATGAGAAGTTATGAGCTCAAACTTAAAGAAAAAGGATAGTGAAGTGCATATGTTGGATATATATATGAAGTAAAGACAATTCACAACTCCTAATACTCCTTTCTATCTTTGGAGAGTCCTCATGTTGAGTTCTCGGAGTCTCCTCCTATACCTAGACTAATTCGTAGGTACTAGTTTTTAAATTCCTGGAAACTGCACTCTCCCTCAGGTGAACATCACTCTGGAGTTTATTTCTCCTCCCGCATTCATTAATGCTGCTCTTGCAACATGACTAATCTATTGCTCATCTAATCAATCCCTTTCTTTAACAAAATGAATAAGATTTCACACCTCATAAAGGGAATAGACATGGACCTATTTTTTTATATAAAGGGCTCATTTTATATGACATCAACTAAGGAGACTATCGACCTCCTACTATATACACCATACACACAAACACACACATCCACATCTATCCATTTTCCTATATATCCTCCTACCTATATGTATATAGAGAGAGGCAGATTGATAGAGAGCTGTTATGTATGGATGTATATATTCAAACTCATTTTGTCTCACTACTCTGACTCATAACTCAGTGAAACCAAGAACTCTTGTCTGTTTTGTTTTTGTCTTTGAAACCTCCACCTCGTATAGCACCTGGTACATAATAGATATTTAATAAATGCTTGTGGATTGATTGATATGACTGTTCATACAAAAGTGTGGTTTGCCAGGTATTACTACAAAGACATGAAGAGGGTAAGTTTCTGTCACCAAACAACAGAGGGCTGCCTCTCTTTGGAATTACTGTTTGATGATTTGCTATAGGGTAATAGAGCTCACTTCCTTCTCTCTTTTTCTATACATTCTTCCCATTCTAAAATACTTTTTTTTAAATGAGGGAGCAGCTAGGATTGAGTGTCAGTGGATTGAGAGTTAGACCCAAAGACAGGAGGTCCTGGGTTCAAATTTGACTTCAGACCATTCCTAGCTGTATGACTCTAGGCAAATCACTTAACCGCTAACCCTTACTATTCTTCTGCCTTGGAATCAATACATAGGAAGCAGAGATGTGGATGAGTGTGGGAAAGTCATTTACATATAAACACGTTACCTTCCACCTTAGAATCAATACTAAATATTGGTTCCAAGGCAAAAGAGTTGTGAGGGTTAGGTAATTGAGATTTAGAGACTTGACTATGGTCACAGAGCTAGGAATTTTCTGAAACTAGATTTGAAAGCAGCACTTCCCATCTCTAAGCCTGGCTCTCTTTGCACTGAGCCATCCAGCTGTCCCTGGAAGGTCATGATATATATCATGTGTTTGTGTGTGTATGTGTGTGTTTGTGTGTGTGTGTGTATGTATGTATGATATTCCATTCCATTCCAAAAGAAAAAGAGCAGACCATAGGGGAAACTTTGAGCTTTGATTTCTCTTTCAGGTCTTCCCATCAAAATAAATGATAGACAAGCAGATAGGTAGATAGATAGATATGTACAGAGAGAGAGAGAGAGAGAGAGAGAGAGAGAGAGAGAGAGAGAGAGAGAGTGAGAGAGAGATAAACAGAGAGAAAGACAAGTCAGTTGGATGGACAGATAGATAGGTAGATAGATAGAGAGAGAGAGAGAGAGAGAGAGAGAGAGAGAGAGAGAGAGAGAGATAAACAGAGAGAAAGACAAGTCCGTTGGATGGACAGATAGATAGGTAGATAGATAGATAGATAGATAGATAGATAGATAGATAGATAGATAGATAGATAGATAGAAGACAAAGGAAAATGACAGAAAGGAAGAGAAAGATATATAAACAGGTAGATAGAGATAGATGATAAATATAGAGTAGATATAGATAGAAATATAGAAATATATAAAGAAAGATGGAGAAAGAAAGATAGATAGACAGACAGACAGATAGATAGATATACATAGATGGTTTCATATCCTGCACCTATTTTTTCTGTCATTTCTCTAATGAAGAAAAATAAAGTAGAGCTCATGTTGCCAAGTCGTATTTATCTTTCATCACTCCTCCATTTAAAAAATAATAAAGTAAAAATAAAAATCTATGCCACCTGTTCAATTTGATTCAGAATACTAGTCTACCTCTGATGGTACAACTCTTGATTTTTTCTCTTTCTTTTTTTTGTTATTTGATCTAAAAATCGGCTTTCTCCCAGCTGATTTATGTCAAATCCACTCCTGAGCAAAAGGCAATTTCTCCCACACTCGATGAGAATTCCAGCATAAACTAAAGCCCTATGAAGGAGAAGAACCTTTATTTAGATGCTGACATTGTAGGAGGCTATTTTTAAGTGGTTTTTAGGCAAGACCTGAGGACACAAAAATATGAAAATTAGCTGCAAAACAAAGACAGACACCTCAAAAAGCAAAAATAGTATTAAGCAAATTATAAGTCACAGGATCATAGATTGAAAGCAGGAAGAGACTTCAGAGATTATCTGATCCAGTCTCCACAGTTTACAAATGAGAAAGTCCAGCAACATAGTGAATTGCCTAAGGTCACACAGAGAGTAAAAATCATTGGCAGAATGTGAACCGGGCTTCTGAAAGCAAAACCCCTGCTTTTTCCACAATGTCTGATTGAGGCAGGCAGCTATGAAAACTAGAGCAGTGCTGAGTGAAAGACTTTTTTTTTATAATTCCTAAACTTTAATGGTCAAGGCTTACTATAGTGGGTCAATAAATGATAGGGCTACACTATCAGGTTAGCAGTTTGGTAAAAACAAAAAACAAAGAAGTAAGTCTGGTATGTTTGAAAGTGTATATCTGTTTAAGAAAATATATAGCTATAGATATACATGCATTATATCTATTGATCTAATAGGTATAGACAATATATAATGTATAACATGTAAATTACACATGTGTTATATCAATTGATATTTGTATATATCTAATCTATCTCTATGTCATATTTTGATATATTATACATACGAATACATATTAGATAGATATATACACAATGATATAGATCACAGTTCATCCATATCTGCCAATCTTGTGAAATTCCTATACATCATATCCTACAAATTCATCAGAGGTTCCACCCACTTGAGTATAAAGTCTCTCTATTAATTCTTCTCACTTTTTCCCAGCGACTAGCCCATTGTCTTTTTCCTGCCTTCTCTGATAAATAGCTTTGGACCATTTCCCCCTCTATAACAATCCTACATAAAATGCACCACTCCGTAGCCCTTTGAAACTCAATTTAATTTCTTAGAAATTTTTGAGACACTGTGACTTGGATCATGTAGAATTTTGTCTGTTTTTAAAGATGATCATTTGCTTTAGGAAGAAGTTTGGGATCATTAATAGAGCAGTGCAATTTCCCCACATTCTATTCTGCTATTTTCTTCTAGTCCCAACTCATTATATATCCATAGTGTCTGTCCAATATCATTCTGATGGAGGCATCTGGTGTATAGCTGGGAGGGGCATCGTGGATAGAATACTATAAAGAGAGAAAAGAAGACCCAAGTTCAAACTCAACTTCAGACACCTACTAGCTCTGTGACTCTGGGCAAGTCACTTAACCTTTGTTTGCCTCATTCATTGGAAAGGAAATGATTAACAACTCCAGTATCTTTGCCCAAAAAAATCTCATGTGGGATCATAAAGAGTTAGACATGACTGAGTAACAAAAACCACCACAACAATGATCGATTTTTTTAGGTTGACTTAGAGCAAAATTTTCATTCAAAGTATTTGAAGATTGTTCAGTTAATAAATGATCAAGGAATAGAATGTTGTTGGGTTTTTTTAAAACGGAGTCTTGCAAACCATCAACAATGCTCCAAATGGCTAGCAATAAAAGAAATGAAAAGTTAAAAAATAACTCTGAGATCCCATAATCTCAAAGCATTATAGGTGAAAAAAGATAGAATCAGTCTATTTTGGAGGGATTATAGAGAGGCACATTCATATGCTAATGCTAGACTCATTAGAGGAAAGAATCATTAGAGGAAACAATACAGAATTAAGTTAGAAAAGTATTGAATTCCAAACCATATGACCCAACCACTCCACAACTGGACTTACCCAACAGGTGAGTTCCAGACAGTGAAAAAAAATCCAATGTATACTAATATAGTCATAGTAGTATTTTTTGTCATATCAAAAACAAAAACCAACTCTTGATGTAGTGTTCATGCAAACTGATGAGGGAATGACTGAACAAATTGAGGTAAATAAACATTCTATTTTTCCCCATTAAAATATTGGGAATTTTATTTTGCCATTGGAAAAAAAGCATGAAAAATTCAAAGAAACATTAGAAGATCCATGTGAACTGATTTAGAATAAATAAGGTATGCAAATGAACACAATACTAAAAGGCAGAAAGATAATTTTTTATTAGTAGTAATGACCAATCCTGATTCTAAAGACCTGAAAATGTAGCATATCTCTTGAAAGTTGGTAAGGGATTATAGGTGCATTATGCTTCATACATTTGTTATGATTAAAATTATCTTAGACTGATTTTCACATGAGAATGTAATTTTATTGATTATATCATGTTTATTGGTTAAGCCAGCATCATAACCAAAATACTAATATAGTTCTCCATGGCTCTGTCACAAACCAGGGAACACCTGAGCTGGGTTAATAAATAGATTTTTTTCAGAAGCTCATTATTCAGCCCCTCCCTTGACCTTCCCAAGATATCTTTAATTGATGATAGCTAAACAAAAGGTAGTCAATCAATCTGTCTGCCCTTCTCTATCTCAAAAGGTGGACAGGTCACATCCCACAGGAAAAGAATCCTTGTCTCCAAATTCTGCTAAAAAGGAAGATATTCTTTGGGATTCCCAAGGACAAAGAAAATGTAAAAATTAGCAGACTGGATGGTATCTCTCATCCAGAACCCTTACACAGGAATTAAATTTCCCTAATATGTAGGACTAAATATAGCATATGAAAAATAAATTTTATATACATTACCAGATGTTCCCTTTGTCTTGGCTTTGGTTAATTGCTTTTGCTTTATTACAAGGAAGGCTTTGTTTGGAATATAGTATGTTGGAAAATGATAATTCAAAAAAATAGTATTAATTATTGTGCTGTAATAATAGAATAGGATTTCAGAAAGAGCTGGAAAGACCTACATGGAGTGATGCAGAGTGAAATAAGCAGAAATACAAGAACATTGTACACAATAATAGCAATATTGTAGAATGATCAACTATGATAGACTTAGTAACTCTGAGCAATACAATGATCCAGGACAATTTTGAGGGACTTATGACAAAGAATGCTGGGTGCCTCCAGAGAAAGAACTTGTTGGAGTCAGAATGCAGATCAAAACATGGGATCTTTCACTTAAGTTTATTTGGGTTTTTGTTTTGGGGTTTGGGCTTCATATGATAATTCTCTTATAAAAATGAACAATATGGAGACATGTTTTGCATGATAATACATGCATAACCCAGACTGAATTGCTTGTCAGCTCTGGAAGGGGGGGGAGAGAGAGAGGGAAACAATTTGGATCATATAACTTTAAGAAATTTATGTGGAAATTTGCTATTACATGTAATTGGAAAAACATCTTTACAGAATGCAAAAAAAAGAAAACATTAAAAATTATTAATAAAGGGGCGGCTGGGTAGCTCAGTGAATTGAGAGCCAGGCCTAGAGACAGGAGGTCCTAGGTTAAAATCCGGCCTCAGACACTTCCCAGCTGTGTGACCCTGGGCAAGTCACTTGACCCCCATTGCCCACCCTTACCACTCTTCCACCTAGGAGCCAATACACAGAAATTAAGGGTTTAAAAAATTATTAATAAAGCCCAAAAAAAGGAAATTTTTGAAAATAGCATAGTCATACAGCTATAGATTTGAACTCAGGAAGATGAGTCTTCCTGACCCTGGGACCAGCCCTCTATCCAATATGGCACCAGCTGCCCTGTATAAAAAGGAAGGGGTAGACTTAAGATATGCTGTTGAGGAATAGGAACTCCTTGAGACAAGAGCTATCTCACTTTTGTCTCTGAATCCACAACTTGAAATAGTGTCTGGCACTTGTAATAAATGTTTAATTAAATGAATTTAATTTATTGGATAAATGGAGAAGAGTAATATCAATGATGATGCTATTGAAGATTATGAACCTGAGTGGCTTCAAGGATTCCAGTGCCCTCAGAAGAAATAAGGAAATTTCAAGATTAGGTATATTTTAAAAGAAAGATAATTTGAATTTCATTTTAAACATGTTGATTGGGGGAAATCTATGCATTGGCGATATCAAACAAGTAGTTGGCAATGTTGAACTAGAGCTTAAGAGAGAGGGAAGTTATTTAACTGTCAGACTCAGTTTCCTTATCTGTAAAATGCAAATCATAAAACTCACTAATTTTCACAGGGTTGTTAAAATGAAAGAGAGTTATTTACACTAAAGCTTTATGCGAAAGGGTTAAGAAGAGGAACTGGACCCACTTACACTGGTATAGGCAACTCATGGGTGAAAAAACTCCTCCCAATGCTGGCCAACAACTTCTCTGCAATTTATGATCTTAGAAATTTCACTAAGAGTTTAGATGACTTGCCCAGGTCACAATTTGTATATTTCACAGTAAGACTTGAAATCAGGTCTTTCTGGACCTGAGGCTGATCATCCACTGTCGTGTTGTCTTTATAAAATATCATATAAAAGAACAGTTTTAGTATTCTTATTAGAAATTAGCTTCTTGCAGTCTTCATTCAAAAAATAAATATATAATATCTACCTGATATTAGTAATATTGTGATATAATTGAAATGGGCATGATGAGTCTCATGGTGACCCCTAGTGAGGGTTGAACTAGTCTAACTAAGAAACAGAGAAGATCAAAGCTTCTGTTCTGATGAGGGGTGGGAATAGGCCCATGAGAAGCTACTGTACTTCTCGCTTGGGTAAGAGGAGACCCAGTTTCTAAAAAATTATTATTCAGTAATGGAGAGAATGCTTTACTTGGAGGTAGGATGACCTGGGTTCAAGTCCCATCTTCTACACTTTCTGGTTGTGTGACCCTAAGCAAATGGTTTCATTTCTCTAGTCCTCAAAAAACTCATCTGTAAAATGAAAGGATTGGCTTAATGACCTCTGAGGTTCCTTACAGCTCTAAACTGTGAAATCCTATGATCTAAGAGAATAGCATGTACGCTTAGTGTGCTCTTAAGAAAGTACTTTACTTTCTACTTATGAACAAATTATACAATTTTCCATATCTACTGCTAGTATTATTTTATTGAATTTGTTCATAGCTTTAGAAAGAATCTCATAAATTGCTATTTAGGGTTTTAGATCACTCTTAACATATTTGCCATTGGAGGTTATCCAGGACTTTAAAAATGGATTTTAAATGTCTCTATTATAATCTTTATTATAAGCCACGTATAAAATTAAAGCATAAAATTCAAAAAAGAATAGTATCAAAAAAATCTTTTCATTGTACAGCCCTTTAGAAAAGAACTTCAGAATATAATCTTTAGGCTTCTTAGGAGAAAGAAATCTTTCTATAATACTTCATATTCATTGGTATCATATGATACTAGAGATCAAAAGAAACTGAACATCATCTAGTCAAATCACTTCACTTTTCAGATGAGGAAATATATCTAGAGAAGTGACATGGAACACTCTCCCTCCTCTGTCCTAACTACAGACATTTCTATTTCTTTAATTCCCAACAAAAATCTTACCTTTTACTGGCAGCCTTCCCCAACCCCTCATAATTCTACTGCTTTCCCTCTATTATCTCCTATTTATGCTCTAGTTAGCTTTTTTGTACATATTTGCTTTCCTGTTGTCTCCTCTATTAGACTAATTCCTTGGGAATTGTCTCTGTCCTCTTTTTGTGTCTCTTGCACTCAGCACAGTGCCTGGCACAGGAGAGGTTCCTAATAGATGCTTATTGATTGATTAATTATTGGTGAGCTCCTAGAATGGAGTCCCAGGATAAAAAAAAAAGCATTATTAAGTCTGCAAAGAAGCCACCCTTTCATTTTCATGATCTATAGAAAGGGAACAAATTGATCCACTCTCTCTGTCAGTCTTTCTATCTCTGTCTTTTCTTTTTCTTCCCCACCCCCTCTCTCTCTTGCTGTCTCCGTATCTCTCTGTCTCTCTATGCGTCTCTATCTCTCTATATCTCCCTGTTTCTCTCTCTCTGACTGTCTATCTCTGTCTATCCATCTGTCTCTCTCCTCTCTCCCTCCCTTCCTTTTTCTTTCTCTCTTTCTCCCTCCACTCTCTTCCATCCCTCTCTCTCTTCCCTCCTTCTCTCTTCTCTCCTCTCTCTTCCTTCTTTCAGTCTTCTTTGTATTTTTTCTTGATCCTTCTTCCAAAGTGCATCCTGGTAATGGATGGGAAAGGTATTTCTATTCTCCCTCACTCCCCAGGAACAGACTATAGTGAATTACAGAAGCACTTGGCAGCTTCTATATGTTGCTTTTGTGGCCTGAAAGAAGACATATTGAGACCCTCAGAAATTAGAACTAGTCTGGGTGAACCCAGAATTTGGGGGGTCCTCAGGGCAGAGGTTACATTAAAATGAGAATAGGTAAAATGAAAAGAGAGTGTGCTGAGGGGTATTTGGTAAGCTGTTGGTTTTGAAAAAAAAAGACAAAACAAAATAAAGAAAGCAAAAGGGAAATTAAATAAATACACACATTTTAAAAGAAGGAGGTTCATTTACTTGAAGAGTCTGTGAGTTAATTTCACTGATGTTAAAAATAATTATGTATAGTTCTTTATTAATTATGTGCTAATTAATGGCAGATGTGGAGGTGGGTTTGGTAAAACTACAATTAATGTTATTAGAATTTTTACTGTATTACATTGCTCTAGTGTTTGGGACACTATAAAAAGGAAATGGATATCTCCTCTAGCTATTTCCTAGGTGTAAGGATGCGGCATATCTAAAGAGAGTCCCCTAGAGCACTGAAAAGTTAAATGATTTACCCAGATATATAACTGTTATGTTAAAGGTGGCACTTAAGTTTAAGGCCAGTTTTCTCTCCCTCCTATACTAGGCTACCTCTCAGAGAGCACTATAAACAATAGAAGAGGGATTGAAATGAAAATCAGCTTCTCTCCTGCTTTTTTATAGAAGACTTCATCAACTCTATGGGCCTTAGTTTTCTCATCTGTTATTTGGAGGGATTTTTAAGATGATTACCAATATTCCTTCAACCTCTAAATCTTATGATCCTATACCTTTCTCTACAATAAAATCCCTGGACCATCATTATCATCAGTATACAGGACATACCTGGGCATTATGATGAGAAGAAAGAAAAAATCCAATTCTGGGCAGATTCATTTGTCAAGCTACCATGGGAGATTTTCAGTGAATGTAAAGCAGGGACGATCAAATCTGGTTGCAGCTAGGAAAGCACATCATTTGGTAACTGGTTAAACATATTATGGTTTGTGAATGTGATGGAATACTCTTGTCCTGTAAGAAATGATGAAGGAGGTAGTTTCAGAGAAACCTGGTAAGACTTGTATGGGCTGATGCAAAGTGAAGTGAGCAGAACCAGGAAGATATTTATACAATAACAGCTACATTGTAAAGAAAAATTACTTGGAGTCTGATTGTTGCAATGACTAGCTACAATTCTAAGGGCCTGGTGATGAAGCAAGCTGATACTCACTCCATGATATAAGGGTGATGGATTCAAATTGCAGGTTGTGACATAAATTTTTGGACAGGAACAAACATCAGAATGTATTTTCCTCAAATATGCAAGGATTCTTTTGTTTTGGGTCTGAGTATGTTAGATTTTTTTTCACTTTTAAAGGTCAGGAGCAGAGAGAAAATAAATGCTTAATTTAAAAATAAGATAAAAGTTAAAGTAAAATTGGAAAGCATAAAAATTGTCTAGAACACTAATAAGTTATTAAACCCACAAATCACTTAAACTCAGATTTTTCTGCCTCTGAGGACAACTTTCTATTCACTATTCTATGGCTTCCTTCTAAGTAATGCATAATTCCTCCATATTCAACCATTCTTCCAATAAGATCAGGGCCTGGTACAATAGATGGGAAACCATAGAGACATCCACATATTCAAAATATTCTAGATCTAGAGGTAAAAGGTCCCTCTGAGGCTATCTAGTCCAACTTCTCATCTTAAGATTAAGAAATTGTGAATTGCCCAAGTTCACACAGGTAAGGTCAGAGGTATGGCTTGAAGCCAAAACCACTTACTCCTAGTGTGGGTTCCTCTACACCAAACTGACTTATAAGATCACAGAGGTTTAGAATTGGAAGGGATCATAGAAGTCATTTTTCTTATGAGGAAACTGAGGTTAGGGAAGTTGAGTTACAAACCCAAAGTCTCAAATGGTAGTGTAAGGGGGGAAAAGATTTTTGGTCGAATATATTAAAAGATGGTCGCCAGAGGATTGAACAATTATCAATCCTCAATTAAGAATAATCTTAAGTAAAAATTTACTTATGAAAGTTTATTTACAATTGAGAAGAGAGAGAGGAAATAAGGAAATAAGAATCTAACACAGTAGGTAAATTACTACAATCTTCTTATTAATCCAGGTAGATCTAATTAACCCTCAGCCCAGAGTCAGAGGGCCAGAGGCCTGGAGGTGAATGTAGCAAAACTTCATTCAGATTCTATTAAAGGGAAGTTCCTTAAGAGAACTTCAGGAAGATTCAGTTTTTAACCTCATCATGTGGACTTCTAAAGAAGATATTAAAAGCAGTCCCACCAAGGTCTTAGAGTTCTAACCAGCAATCCTTCACGGACCAAAGGAGCTCCTTCAGCAGCAGCCTTCTTCACCAGAAGCTGGTCTCCAGCAGAAGACCTTCTCCTTTTAAAGGGGTCACTTATGCGTCACTTCCTGTGCCTTCTCCCTAATTTGCGTGCCCAATCACAATAGACGCTTCCCATAGAACTGCCTATGGGGTAGTCAGTTGATTCTGATTTGTCACCCACTTTAGCACATGTGGGTTACGGACCTCCCAGAATTGGAGGTGCTCTCACCTTTGGTGATTAAATCTAAAGATGGGCAATGTAGACTTAATCTAATTATCACAGTAGAACCGGAACCCCTAATTTCAAACCCATCACTCTTTTCTGAAACACCACACTGTTTCCTCTTCTCTAGACCACATTTATGATTTCCTCAATAGGGATACCCCCTCTAAAGTCTTTTTGGCTAGTAAATTGACAAAGCCAAGGCTTGGGTGCAAGGTTTACCACCATATCAAAAATCCATACTCCAATATATCAATTTGTATCTCTAGAGAGTAAGGTCAGTTACTGCTCCAATGTGACCACATTTAAGAAAAAATATGATTCTACTGTTCTTCTTGATTAGCCAAGGCAATTATGTACTTTCCTCCTATCTAAAGAAAATCCTGCAGTTGTCTCAGAACTCAGTATGGAATAATGGAACTCAATTTTCTTCATGGAAAGATAAAGGTCTGAACCTATCTTTCTTTAATCCTCAACGAATGTTCAAAACTTAAAACTATTTGCACTTAATGCAAAATTATTTTATTGGGAATAATTGAAGTAATTACTCCAAATGGATCTATTCTTCTCACAGCTTCAGATTTTTAACTTTATTGGTGAGTGTATATGTGTGTGTGTGTGTGTGTGTGTTTTCCCACTTTGCTTCCAATTCAAAGTGCCATGGGACTTTTGGAAAATGATGCTATTAAAAACTTATGTTATCAAGGGCAGCCAGGTGACTCAATGTATAGACAGCCAGACCTAGAGATGGACATTTCTGGGTTCAAATCTGACTTCAGACACTTCCCAGCTGTGTGACCCTGGGCAAATCACTTAACCCCCACTGCCTATACCTTATTACCCTTTTTCCTTGGAACCAATACATAGTATTGCTTCTAAGACAAAAGGTAAGAGTTTAAAAAAACTCAAGTTATCCAAGTGTTCCTGAATGCTATAAAAACTAATGTGTATTTATATTAGTGATTCTGCTATCCAAGATGATGAAAAGACTAACTTTCTTAGACCCTTACTCTTGTAGGATCAACTTCCAATAGAGGAAACAGCATAAATAGCATTGAATTTGATGGTGGACTCTCTTTCTCTCTCTGCTACCTCTACTTGATGCCTGGGACCTTGGAGGAATCAGTAATTTAATTTCACTGGCTTTATTTTCCTTTATTTGAGTTAGGAATAATGTGATAGACTTGAAGCCAATAACATCTGGGATCCTTTGTTTGGTGGCTTATGTACAGGTAAACAGGGGCAAGGCATGCAAAAAATGTCCTTAGGCTCTGTGAAGAGGAGGGACATAACAGCCCTCCCCTTGCCACCCTGGCACCCATACCATGGCTTTGGCAACATGAATCTAGAGGGATAGCACCAATATGGCAGATATGCCCCCATGGAGGATTCATGGGAAAATACAGGCATGAATTATATATATCATACAAGGACAGGATGGGTTACAATCTGTATCACTGGAGGAAATAGGCACTTCTAGAAGACTAAGTTGAAAATTATTGAACTAATGAAAAATATCAAATAATTCCTATGTTAGTATATTGAGAATACAGATGGAAAAAGAAGGCAGATCTTGATCTCAAAGATTTCTCATTATAATAGAGTGGGAAAATACATATAAGAAATTTTAGCTGCAAGCCATATGGAAAGACCTAGGGGTCATTAGAGTACAGAAGGAGCCACTGAAGCACATTTCCACTAGAGTTGCTTCCTTGGGCTATGACTGCAGGCATAGTCTGGTAGAGAACCACTGTACTAAAGGTACTTGAGACTTATTAACAACTGGTCAATAGTTGTTGGTGGTGATGGCAGGAATGACCCACCATTTCTCTATAAGACTTCCTCTCCTAGGTAATGATTTGGGGGGTTAGTTTTGAAGTAGAAATAGTAATCTGAGGAAAGATGCTATTTCAGGGACTCTAGAGCTTGCCTATCCATTGTTGGCAGCTGGTTGTCAATTATAGATCCATCTTTCTTTTTAAGCTCTCATCTTCTGTCTTAAAATCAATAATAAGTGTTGTTTCTAAGGCAGAACAGTGGTAAGGGCTAGGCAATGGGGGTAAAGTGACTTGCCCAGGGCCACATAACTAGGAAGTGGCTGAAGCCAGATTTGAATCCAGGTCCTCCCGACTCCAGACCTGGCACTTTATCTAAGTGAAGATATGTTGATCTGTGCTCAGATACTTAGGAGTTTTATAACTTTGGCAAGTCACTTCCCCTCTCTGGGCCTTAGTTTCTTCATCTGCAAAATGAAGGAGTTTGACTGTATGACATCTCAAGTCCTTTCCAGCTCTAGATCTTGAATCCTATAATACTATAACTTTGTAACCTCCAAATTGGATTCCAATTCTTAATTTTGTGAATGAAACAACATAAAATATTTTTGAGCAAATTATGTGAGAAGATTCTGCTGCTTGTTAAGTTAAGAAGTGGGCAACTGAAACCACCAATTGGCTTAGGGACCAATTCTGAAGTGGTGGGAATGACTAATTCCCATTCTTTGAGATGGAAAGCAGCTATGTTAAGGTCAATGTTGGCCTGCCTATGGGCTAAGTCTAAGAGTACTTCTTTTACATTCCTAACCGAGACCTAGGGGAAGGGGGGAAGCTTTATTATTGACTCTTTACATATCTTTATTGTTCATCTCCATCCTGGAGATAAATAATCGAGGCCACATGGAAAGTAATTATACCCACTTATATTGACCAGCCCTTAAGCCAGTGGTCCTTGAATTAAACCATACACATGACTAAATCATGGGGACAATTTGGTCCAAGCCTGTGTGTAATCTACAGTATAAACAGGCTTAAAAAAACAAAACTAAAACCAGTTTTGACTCTTTCCATCATGATAGAAGTCCTCAGGGGTAGGGGACTTTTTATTTTTCTCTTTGTATTCCTGGCATCTAGGATAGTACCTATAACCTAATAGGCATTCAGTCAATTCTTATTGCATTGAATGAACTGGACTGAATTGGCTCTGTGCAGAGCCATGAGAGGATTGGAAATCCAATATCTTGATTTGATAAAGATATCCATAAGGATACCTCCCCAAAAAGTCCTGGCAAAGTTATCGAGACATCTCAAATGGAATTCAGCTGATGCCACCCAAATACTTATTAAATTCTCATCTTTTTTACAAAAAACATATCCTCTCAAAAATGTGAATTATAATTGGTCCTAATCAGAAGCTTTGGGCGCTGATCAAGGACAATAATGAATGCTGATTTGGAAAAGCTGTTGCCTTGGGTATTGCTTTGAAAAAGGGAATCCTAGAAATAGAAATCTCTAAAGATGATGGGACAGTTCTGCCCCAATTCTGTTTTTTATCTAGGATATTTCAGAAGTTCACCAAGAATCAGAATGTCAGAGATTTCCCTTTGCATCATGTCCCATTTCCAATCAGTGGATGTGGCTTATTGATTTTACATCCACAACATCTCTTAACCTATGTTTGTTCCTATCTACTCATGGCATGTCACCAAGCTAGTCCACATTGTCTTAAATTATTACCTGGACCACTTCACTATCTTTCTGATGGTTCTCCTTGCTTCAGGTCTTTCCCAGTGCCAATCCATCTTCCATACAACTAAGCACTGATATGACCAGGCCACTTTCATGCTTAAAAAGTTGCAGTGGCTCCCAATTTGCTTCTAGGAGTGAATACAATTCCCTGTGTGGGGTATTTTTAGTCTTTTACATTTTTTCTCCAGCCTATCTTTTCCTACATTTTGCACAGTAATCTACAAATATTAGATCCTGGCCAAACAAACTTTCCTACTCTTTGTCATATGTAACATCCCATTTCCCATCTCCATGCATTTGCATTACTGTTCTCCATGCCTGAAATGCATTGACCTTTTATTTCTGCTCCTCAAAAATCTCTATTTCTTTTAAAGTTCAGCCCAAGTACCACCTCCTACACAAAGCTTCTTCTAATTTTCCTAGTTACTAATTCCCCCAGAACTGCTTTGTATTTGCCATAGGCTTATTTTGGGTTTTTCCCTCTTATTATAGATTTATTTCCTGAAATATTATGTGAGTTCTTGAAGAGCAACTTTAAGAGCTCTAAGCCCAAAGATGGAAAAAGGGTTAGACAACTGGTCAGAAAGAGATTATAGGGTATCCTTTGTTGGCAATGTGTGCAGTTGGTACTAATTGACAACTTTCTTGTTTTTAAAACATTTATTAATATTCATTTTTAACCTGTTTACATACTTTATGCCCCTACTTTCCCCTTCACCCCCCGCTCTCCCCCCACCGCACATTTCCACTGGTTGTAACATGTGTCCTTGTTCAGGGCCTATTTCCATAATGTTGATAGTTGCATTGGTGTGGTAGTTTCGAGTCCACATCCCCAATCATGTCCACCTCAATCCATGCATTCAAGCAGTTATTGGTCTTCTATGTTTCCTCTCCTGCAGTCCTTCCTCTGAATGTGGGTAGCGTCTTTACCACAAATCCCTCAGAGCTGTCTTGTGTCATTGCATTGTTGCTGGTAGAAAAGTCCATTACATTCAATTTTACCACAGTGTATCAGTCTCTGTGTA
>NC_058132.1:673121695-673131375 GCF_016433145.1 Gracilinanus agilis | reverse complement strand
TTTAACTCCTTGTATATTTGAGTAATTAGACCCCTGTCAGAGTTTTTTGTTATAAAGATTTTTTCCCAATTTGTTGTTTCCCTTCTGATTTTGACTACATTATTTTTGTTTGTACAAAAGCTTTTTAGCTTAATATAATCAAAACCATGTAATTTACATTTTGTAATTTTCTCTAACTCTTGCTTGGTTTTAAAATCTTTCCTTTCCCAGAGATCTGACAGGTATACTTGACAACTTTCTTGATGATAAGCAGTTCCGAATCACAATTCCAAAATGGAGAGGAGCACTTGTGAAAGGTCATAAAGCAGCAAGAGTCATATCTAGTTCCTGGGCCAAAATGAGTGCTAGCACTTGAGGCTTTGCTTGCAACTATTTTCACATTGTTATCCTTTGAGTTTGTGCATTGGTGTTCCTTACCACTGTAGTAACTTTTTATGGTCATATTCTTTTTTTAGTTGCTTGCTCATTTTTCCAGCCCATTTCTTCACTTTGAACTTTATGTTAAAGTTAGATTCTACTTACTTGCAGGTGAGGAGGCACTATGCTAAGCTTTAGGGATTTTGCTCTGGTTTTCAAAGCTAATTCTTGGGTTCTATCAGTTTTGGGTGTTTCCAAGGTGGTTGTCTTGGGAAAAGTGTGGTCACTGCTCTCTTTGTGCTCTGGTTGTTACCCAGGAATGTACTGTGCTTCCCTAAAGCAACAGGTACGTGGGTTTCTCTTGTCTCTGGAACTGTGAATTTGTACCCTTTTATCCTACAACCAAAGCCTCAAATTAAAATGCTAGTTAGACCCAAGGGCAACAAAAATTCCCAAAAAAGGTACAGGAAGAGATAAGAGCAGTAGAGAGAAAATTGGAAAGAGAAATGAGAGTAATACAATAAAAAGGGAATTAACAGCTTGATTTTTTTATATCATGAAAACTCTGAAAAAAGTATCTCCTTTAAAAACAGAATTGCCTAATGGTAAAAGAGACATAAAAATTCACTGAAGAAAAGAATTCTTATAAAAGTAGAATTGGCAAGTGGAAAAAGATATAAAAAAGCTCAATGGAGGAAATGGGATGTTACATATGACAAAGAGTAGGAAAGTTGGTTTGGCCAGGATCTAATATTTGTAGATTACTGTGCAAAAAGTAGGAAAAGATAGGCTGGAGAAAAAAATGTAAAAGACTAAAATACCCCATACAGGGAATTGTATTTACTCCTAGAGGCAAATTGGGAGCCACTGCAACTTTTTAAGTATTAAAAATTAGAAATGGGCAAGTGAAAGCTAATGACTTCATGAGACTTCAAGAAACAATTAAAGTTAAAAGAATGAAAAAATAGAAGAAAATATGAAGTATCTCATTCAAAAAACAACTGACTTGGAATATAGAATGAGAAATTATTTAAGAATTATTAGACTACCTAAAAGCTATGAACACACAAAAAAAAAGCTTGTAGCATATATTTCAAGAAATTAACAGGGAAAACTGCCTTATTATCTTAGATGCAGAGTTTAAAATAGAAAAAAAAAGAATCTGTCAATGATCTCCTGAAAAATTTCCCAAAATGAAAACTCCTAAGAATATTATAACTAAATTATAGTCCCCATGTCAAAAAAGAATGTATTACAAGCAGATAGAGAAAAACAATTCTCATGGAGTCTGTCAGGATCACATGAAATTTAATATATACTATATTAAAGGAACAGGAGTATTGGTATATGATATTCTGGAAGGCAAAGGAGCTAGGATTGCGATCAAGAATAAATTACCCAGAAAAGTGGAGTATAATCCTTTCGGGGGAAATGGAAATTTAATGAAATAGAGAACTTCCAAGAATTCCTAATGTAAAGACCCGAGCTAAATAGAAAATCTGACATTCAAACAAAATACTCAAAAGAATATTAAGAAAAATTAGGAAAGATCTCATGTAAATCAATCATCTAAGATGGAAAGTCTCCAGGAAGACTTTTTTTGACACTAAATTGCTTCTATCCTGCCTTGAATTCTTGCCAATTTTTTTAAAATTAGACCTGCTCATTTATTAGGGAGCACCTCATGAGTTAGTCAGTCAATCAATAAGCAGTTATTTTTAAATGTTTACACTATGCTACAAAGAAAGGGAAAAGCACAAAGTCTGCCCTTAAGGAGCTCACATTCTAATGATGTAATGTAAAGAGCCTGTGTGATGGGTGCAATACCCCACCCACACATACATCACCTCCAACAAGGGAACATAAGGATTTTAGAACATTTCTAGGTTTCATTAATGTAAGCAAAAAAGTCATCAGCTCCTATACAAGCACTCAAACTATATATATATATATGTATATATATATATACATATATATATGTGTGTATATATATCAGATAAAAGACAGTCTTCATTTCATCACTCAAATAGGATAAGGAAAAAGCTGCAAAGAACTCAGAAGAGCCCATTAAATATGCAAGACATTCAAATTTCCTCAAATATGCTGCCTATGGCAGTCCTAGGTAGAAATAATCATCTAGTCAGCCAGTATCATCTCAGCTGCTCTCAGAAGTAGGTAGCAGCTTCCTAGGAAGTGTCTAAATCATTGGCATCACATCATCAGTACTTTCCTATGAACCTCATTGGGCTTCTCCCCTACCCTCCACCCTCGAATCAATGTTATTGGAAAAGAATATAAGCTGCTTGAGAGCAGGGACTGTTTCACTTTGGTCTTTGAATGCTCTGTCCTTGGTTCATTTTTATAGCACATTCTAGATACTTAAACATGTGAGTTGAGCTGAGATATAATCCATATCTATAATAAGGAAGATCTCTTCTGCTGAGGGAAAAAAATTGATCATAGCATAAAGCTGGTGCTCTTCACTCTCTGTCACAGTATGTCAAGCTCTGATATTTTTCCCATAGGATGACATCTCCTCCTCCCACAAGCCTGCTACAGCAAAAGCACAATCCCTTTTTAATCAACAACACAGAATACAAGCACTTCAGGTGCTTATCCAAGAATTCAATCATGAGTTGATGATCCAGCATTTAACAAAGGCTTATTTAAAATATTGCTTTTTAAGAGAGACACTAATGGATGTTAGCTATTCCTTCCTCTAGATTTTCTAAGTTCCAGACTCATATTAAGATACATCATTGACCAACCACAATTCCAAAAGATTTAAAATAAACATGCTACCTACCTCCTGCCAGAGACAACTTAGGGTACAAAATGACTTTCACAAAACAGGATATTCCCAAGCATAAAACCCAATGTCTTTGCCTTAGGTACTGCTATAAGAGAAAACTCCTAGACCTTGAGACCAGGTAAAAGATCTTATCCCCAGATGGATTTTTCTGTTGTCTTTTCTTACACAATGAGAACTATATAATCCAATGCATTTCCCTTTTTCAAATTTGCTTCCAAGAAATGTAGAGCCCAACTTAGTGCTCTGTTGCAGCAATTAGCTTATCCCAGGTACATGGTAACAACTCTTTCTTTGGTCTCTTTAACTTGTGTATGTGTGTGTGTGTGTGTGTGTGTGTGTGTGTGTGTGTGTGTGTGTAAAATGTCCAATTTTATATTGTGTTTAATTTTTTAAGCTGCCTTAAATATTTTTTTTCAATTTAATGGGGTAAAATTTTGAAATTAATTATTTACCCAGTTCATTACAGAATGGGGTTATGGATTTCATTGGACATTATTTGAAAATACTTTGAAATATTCTATTTGATCCTCTAACCCACTTGTTATTGTTCTTGGATCAGAAAAGGGGAGGAATGGGATCTGTGTAATGAAAAGCATTCAGTTCTGCCACCATCTTTTGCTGATTCATAATTGTGAATTGTAAGAGAGATATGGAGAATTCGAGAGTTGCACTGGATATTGGATTTTGAGTGAAAAAGACCTATTTGAAATTTGGCCTCAGACATTTACCAGCTATGTAATTCTAGGAAAGCCACTTAAGTTTTGTTTTCATTTTCTCATCTGTAAAATGGGGATAGTATTACCTACCTGCCAGGGTTGTTGTGAGGATGAAATGAGATGATAATTATAAAGTACTTAAAACAGCATTTGGCACAGAGTGGGTACTATGTGTTATCTTTATCATCATTTCATTATCATCATCATTTTGTCTCTGACATTCACTAGTTGCATGACCATGAGCAAGGTGTTTAACTTACCAGTCTCGATATCCTCATCTGTATAATAAAAGGGCTTAGATTCTAAGTTCCCTTCCAGATAGAAATTTAGAATCCCATGAACTAGAAAGGCTTCCTTGTAGGAGGTGACCCCTGAGAAGAACCTAGAGGAAAACAGGTAAGGATTTGGAAGGGGAAATGAGGGGATTAAGTACACTCCATAGATTTTCAGTGTGTGGAAGTCAGAGGTGGAATGTTGTGCAACAGGCAACCATAAAGATGCCACTTAGGAAACAACTTAAAAGATGGGAAAAAATAGTTTGAAGTAAATCTGGAAATGTTGATAGGAACTATGTTTTGTCAGACTTTAAGTGCCCAAATGGAGAGGTACATGTTGTCCAGAAGATAAGAGGGAGCCACCAAAAATTCTTGAGGAAAGGAGTGGCATGGTCAGATCATGAATGGTTATTTTGGCATCAGAATGAAGCAGGGACTAGGGACAGGAGAGACAAGGAACCATGATTTAAACTACTTGTGGACATGTCTGCTGTCTTGTTTGCTAGAATATCATCACCTGAAAGTTAACAAGGGCAAAACAAAGGAAAGAGATTTCTCTTTTTGGCATTTCTAGATGATAGAAAAAAAAAGAAGATATGTTTGTAGCTTAGCTCCATGTTATTCAGAGCCTATTAAGAAAGATTAATAATGGCACTTGGTTTAATGCAATTTAGTTGATATTTTCAGGAATCCTTTGGTTAAGCTCCAAAAGATAATTTATTTTAAAGGGGAAAAAACGTACAACAACAATAAAGAAAAATAACCCTCTCACCTCAAAGACACAGAGAATGGCAAAAAGATTGTGGCAAAAATCATGTTTAAAACCCATGGAAACATTTTATTCTATAAAAAAGGAAAGAGAATAATTATAACTCCATTTAATAAGGCACTTTACAAATTATCAAGTTCCTCCCCTACAACCACCCAGGGAGGGAAGGAATGAAGGTTATGATCCCAGGGCTAACAACGCTGGAATCCCTTCCTCAGACTTCAGGGGTCATAGATTTAGAGCTGGACCAGACCTGAGAGACCATCTACTCCAACCACCTCCACCACCTGCCCCTCAAATAACAGGTGAAGCCAGCAGAGGTTAAATGAATTATTCAATATCACACAAGTAGAAAACTGCAGAAATAAAATTTGAACTCAGGCTGCGAGGCAACAAAACCAGCATTTCTGCCACCATTACCAGCAGGATCAGTTGAGATAATATGCCACACTAAGTCAGTGTCCTGCAAATAACCATTGTTATTATCTCTTTTTTATTTTTCATGTTTTATTTTGCATATTTTTTCCAGATTACATATAGATATTATTTCAATAATCAATTTATGACATTTCGTGATCCACGTTCTCTTCCTCCCTTTCTGAGATGGAAGGAAATAGAGGCTATACAGGTGGTATCTATCATGTCATACAGAATTCCATGTTGTGAGAGAAGACACATATCATTGACATTAGAGTAAAATTCCTAGAGGAAATAAAGCAAAGAATGTTATGCTTCAATCTGCAATAAGACTCTGTCACTTCCTTCTATGATGATAGATAGCTATTATCCCTATTTTACAAAGAGTAAAATTAAGGTTCAGAAGAGTTATACGGATTGCCAGAAGTTCCCATATCTGTGAAATTTAAGAACTGAGACTTACATTCTAGTGCTCTTACTACAAAGATCTGTATAATTAGATAGAGTTGGAATGTACATGTTTTACAAATTCTATGTTACACGATATGGTATATGGTATATCACATACAATATGTGGCATAGATTGTTGGTTACTCTCCACCTAGTTTAGTTCCTGCCATGATGGTTTCACCAGGATGTGATCATGACACATGCTACCATTTCTTGGAGCCTCAAGGGACAGTGGAGTGTCACGTGGACACCAAAGGTGGATTAGTAGCCCCAAAAAGGGCTCGCCAAGCCCTCCCACTAGCGATGCTAGTCCTCCTTGAACACTTAATACACCTGGAAACCACCAGTGAGTTAGGGGGATGCTTACCCCAAGCAGGGGCAGATTTTCCCTGGCAGAGTGGACAGATGAAAACACTTTGTTCCAAAGGCCATGAAGGCAGCTGAAGCTGATGCTGTGAAGTAGTTAGAGCTTCAGGCATCCGAGATTCCAAGATCATCCACTACACCCAGGGACATCTCCAGTTATCCTGACTCTTATCTTGCCACTGGACTTCAATGGCTCTGGAAGAGAGAGGAAGGATGATGAGCCTGTGAAACTCTGCCTCACTTCAATCCAATTCACACACAAGGCAAATTATTGCCTGGGATGCCATTGGTCTCCAAAAATATACACATATATACATAAATACATATATATATACATATATATATATTCTGATCTATCTATGTATACATTTGCATATGGAAATTTATACATACTTGTATATATACTGTTTGTATATAATCATGCACATATTTACATCTGTGCACATGTTTATATTTTGCATATATACACAAGTGCTTCTACATGTAGGTATAGATGTGTACATATGTGATGATTTTATTGATAGAGGGAAACTTCAGTAATAAAAAAAAATACTTCTACCAATGCAAAGCAGCCCTTGACTTCTTAGAGAGAGATCTGTATGAATCTTCTACATATAAGAGAGAAAATTGGGAAGACCATATGTTTCAGTGAGGTATCAGATTATGACCTCAGACATCCCTTCCACCTTTAAATCGGGGCAGTGCTGTGTGCTTATTCCTTAGTTCCATCCTTAAGCAAGCTCGATGATGACGGACAGAGACTCTTGTGACTGTAGCTCAAGCAGATACTATGTTAAAGCAGATAAAACTCTGTTGTCAGATTTTTAAAGATGTCTTTCATAGGTATTTACCCACCCACTCCCAATCTGTACTCTGCCTATTTCTCATATTTGTTTCCCAGGGCTTATGTTAATTTTCTAGTGGAGGGAAGGAAGAAAAAGGGAATAAGTCATATGCATGAATGAAATAGCCTCAGTTACCTATACTTTTCCCTGGGACCAGATATCAAACCCTTAGCCAACGTTGAAAATAGTCATAGGTTGGGGCATGTATGGTTTGAGCTAGGGAGCAAGAAAAGGTAACCAATATTGTAGAATGGAAAGAACATTGGACTCGGAGAAAGAAAATCTAGGTTCAAATTCCTCCTCTATCCTTCAAGACTCAAACCCACTGATCCTCGGCTTCTTCACCTGGAAAATGAGAGTGTTGGACTTGACAGCCTCTAAAATCCTTTTTAACCCTCAAATTATGAACCCATGACCTCAAGATCTGAAATGCCGGGGGTACACATGGCGGGTGTGGGGCTCTGCGGATATGAATATTTTACAAATGGGGCATTTAAAAATGAACAAAGTTGATGCACAGAAGTCTTGGGTCGGTAATGCCAAGGATTTCCCAAAATTCTGATACAGATTTTCTTCATGCTCTTGGCAAATTCACAATGGTTAGCTAGTAGATAGAGTACTGGATTGTGAATAGAAAAATGTAGGTTTAAATTCCATCTTTGGTAAAGTCACTTAAGATCTCTGAATCTCAGTTGCCTGGTATAGAATGGGGATAATGATACCTTGAGTTTCCGACTACTCAGGGTTGTATGGACTATGTGAGCTCAGTTACATTACCATGTTTAAAGTCCTATGTAAATAATATTCATTTTGAGGATGACCAGAGGGCTCCAAACATAGGTATCTAAGCCATTTATCAGGAAGGATTCATTTGAGAGTACTTAATTTTAAGTTATCTGAAGACAATTCCAAATTAACACATTGTCAAAGAGCATGAAAATGACAATAATAATATTATTATTATAACAGCAATAAGTCAATCTTTTGTTTACTTGAAGATTTCCAAAATAATTCGCATGTACATGTTCACAAGAACCCTGTGAGGTATAATTATGGCCATGTTACTGTTGTGGAAGCCTAGTTCTCAGAGAGGTTAAGTAACTTATCCATAGGTATGCTGCTAATAAGCATCAGAGGTGGATTTGAACCCAGGTCTTCCTGACTTTGGAATCCTACACAAGGGAACTCTATATACCATCTTCTAAAATTAACAACCCAACAAATAACCTAGTTTATAAAAACTCACGAAATATAGAATCTTCTTTTATGACCAAACTTTTTTAATAGATATTTTTTTTAAATCTTAACCTTCTGTCTTGGAGTCAATACCATGTATTGGCTCCAAGGCAGGAGAGTGGTAAGGGTAGGCAATGGGGGTCAAGTGACTTACTTGCCCAGGGTCACATGGCTGGGAAGTGTCTGAGACCGGATTTGAACCCAGGACCTCCCGTCTCTAGGCCTGGTTCTCAATCCACTGAGCTACCCAGCTGCCCTCTAGATATTCTTTTTTTTTTTAAACCTTACCTTCCATTTTAGAATGATTACCGTGCAATGGTTCCAAGATTGAAGTGTGGTAAGGATTAGGCAATGGGTGTTAAGTGACTTGCCCAAGGTCACATAGGTAGGAAGTGTTGGAATCCAGATTTGAATCTAGGACCTCCCATTTCTAGCTCTCAATCCCCTGAGCCACCAAGCTGCCCCCTGATAGATATATTCTTAATAAAGCCAAAGTAATTCTCCAGAACTACTAGGACAAAGAGGAAAGCATCAGTGTTCATGGATTTTCACTAACTTTCCACCATGTCCAAAATTCTCTTGCTTCTCATCTTTGCCTCCTGACTTTCCTGGCTTCCTTAAGGTCTAGCTGAAGTTCCACCTTCTGTAGGAAGCCTTTTCTGATAACCCATTAATGCTAGGGTCTTCCCTCCAAGATGACCTCCAATTTATCTTATATACATCTTGTTTATACATAGTTGTTTGCACATTGTCTCTCCAATTAGACTTTTATTCAAGTCAGAAAAATTTTTGCTCTCCTTGAGAACAAAGATTGTTTTTTGCCATTTGTTGTATCCCTAGCTTAGCATTATGCCTGGCATATGGTAGACACTTATTAAACACTTATTGATTTGACTTAGATTGCTGTACATGAAAATGAGCCACAAAAATGGTTCATCTGCACTAAAATGGGAACTGTTACAGGTGTGGCCAGAATGCAATGATAGATGGAGAAATTGAAACAAAGATGAAAGTTCTAAATCACCTTTAAAGTATCACGACTAAGAAGAAACAAGAAAAATAATTTATATGTGAGGCAAGAACAATAGATAATGGAATCATTAACATTTTAGCACAAGAAGGAAATTTAGAGATTGTCAAGTTCAACCTTCATTTAACTTATTTCTTAAATACTCGAATCACAATCTCCTCTCATGGGAAGCCTTCCCCCATTCCCATAATTATCATGGCCCTGGTCTTCTAATGTAAGCATCAAAATTAATATACAATATTCTAAGTGTTATATTTAATAAGATTTATTAATAATAACTATCATAAAAAGCAAGAGTAAAAAAGCCAGCTTTCCCAACTGTGCACACAGGAAGAGAAAGAGAGAGAGAGAGAGAGAGAGAGAGAGAGAGAGAGAGAGAGAGAGAGAGAGAGAGAGAGAGAGAGAGA
>NC_058132.1:673021607-673118753 GCF_016433145.1 Gracilinanus agilis | reverse complement strand
AAAGAAACAAAGAAACAAAGAAACAAAGAAACAAAGAAACAAAGAAACAAAGAAACAAAGAAACAAAGAAAGAAACAAAGAAAGAAACAAAGAAAGAAAGACCTGGCCTGGAGGAGATGCAATTTTGAAAGTCTTAAAGGACTAATTTTCTTTTTTTTTTTAAACCCTTGTACTTCGGTGTATTGTCTCATAGGTGGAAGAGTGGTAAGGGTGGACAATGGGGGTCAAGTGACTTGCCCAGGGTCACACAGCTGGGAAGTGGCTGAGGCCAGGTTTGAACCTAGGACCTCCCGTCTCTAGGCCTGACTCTCACTCCACTGAGCTACCCTGCTGCCCCCGCTAATTTTCTTTTTTTATATTTTTTACAGATCACATGTAGATCAAAATTTAATAATCACTTTATGACATTTTTGATGCATGTTCTCTCCCTCCTTCCCTCCTCTCCAAGACAGCAGGTGTGATCTAGGTTATATGTGTACTATCATGTGACATATAATCCTATGATCATCATGTTATGAAAGAAAATACAGATTATTTATAGTAGAAAAATTCATGGAGGAAATAAAATGAAGACTAGTAAGTTTCAGTCTATATTCAGTGTTCACTGGTTCCTTCCATAACAGTGAAGAGCCATTTTTGTCATGAGCCCCTTGGAGTTGTTCTGGGTCCTTGCACTACTGATAATAGTTGTTTATAGCTGGTAATTGTATATTATTTCTGTTATTGTGTTCAATACTCCGATGGTTCTGGTCATTTCACTTTTTATCACTTCATGTAAGTCTTTACAGGGTTGTATGTGTGTGTGCATGCAACTGTCATTTCCTATATCACAATAAGCTTCCATTACAATCATAAGCCTCAACTAGTTTAGCCATTCCCCAGTTGATGGGCATATCTTCAGAATCCAGTTCTTTGCCACCAAAAAGAGCTGCTACAAATACTTTTGCACAGGTCCTTTTCCCTATCTTGGATCTCTTTGGAATATAGACATAGTAGAAGTAGTGCTAGATCAAAGGATACACAAAGTTTTATAATCCTTGAGACATGGTTCCAAATTGCTTTCCACAATGGTTGTATCAGTTTACATTTCCACCAATGGTGTATTAGTGTTCTGATTCTCCCACATCCCTTTCCACATTTATCCACATTTTCCCTTTTTGTCATATTATTTGATGTGATAGGTATGAGGTAGTGCCTCAGAATTGTTTTAATTTGCATTTCTTTAATTAAGTTATTTGGAGCATTTTTTCAAAACACTAAATAATTCTAATTTTAATTCCTTCATCTGAGAATTGCCTGTTCATAGCCTTTGACCATTTATCGATTGGGGGATGCTTTGTCTTATTTTAAATTTGACATCGTTCTCTATATATTGGAGAAATTTGGCCTTTATCACAGCACTTGCTATAAAAAGTTGTTTTTTTTTCCAGTTTGTTGTTCCTCTTCTAATCTTCATTGCATTGGTTATGTTTGTGGAAAAGCTTTAATTTAAAGTAGTCACAGCTATTCTACATCTTGTAATATTCTCTATGTCATGTTTGGTCATAACTTCTTTGATTATCCATAGGGCTGACATGTAAACTGTTTTGTGTTCCCCTAATTTGTTCAGGGTTTCATCATTTATTTCTAAATCATGTATGTATTTTGACTTTACCTGGGTATATGGCATGAGGTGATGGTCTGTGTCTCATTTCTGCCATACTGTTTTCCATTTTCAAAGAACTAATTTTCAAGATATCTGAAGAAGATAAAGATAGGAAATGATTAGAAAAGGCATGGATGGTATTTTTTAATTTTACATTTTTCCCAATATGAAAACAATTTTGATATTCCTTTTTTAGAGTTTTGTGATCCAAATTATCTCTCTCCTTTCCTCCTCATCCCCTTCTATGAGAAGGCAGGCAATTTGATATGTATTATACAGGGGCAGTCACACAAAACATATTTCTATATTAACTATGCTGAAGAAGTGAATGGAAACAAAAAAAAAACCCAAAGTCTTTAAAAGTATGCTTGATTTGCATTCAAATACTATCAGTTCTGTAGAGATGAGATGGATAGCATTTTTCATCGTAAGTCCTTCAGAATTGTCTTAGATCACTTTCATTCACAGCTGGTCACTTTACAATATTGCTATAATGTGAACTATATTTTCCTGGATCTGCTCACTTCATTTTGCATCAGTTAATATGTCTTTTTTTCTGTTTTTTTTTTCCTGAAACCATCCTGCTCATCATTTTTTACAGCACAATAGTGTTCCATATGACTTGTTCAGCCATTCCTTAATTGATGGACATCCCCTCAATTTCCAATTCTTTCATACTGCAAAAAGAGCTGCTATAAATATTTTTTTACATATAGGTCCTATTTGTTTTATTTTTTCAGAGCAAAAACCTAGAAAGGGCATTATTGAATCAAAGGATTTGCTCAGTTTGATGGTTCTTTGAACATAGTTCATGGATGGTATTATTATTCAAAAGGAGTGAATCATGACAATATCAATAACTAATAACCTAATCTGTCTGTTTTCTCATCTCTATAAAATCTATATGCATTGAAGGCATCCTTGATAATAAAAAAATGAAATAAGAGAAAGGGCAAGCATTTGCAAATGATTTACTGAGTAGACAATATCTTTACTCACATTGTTGATGAAAAGATATAAAAAATAGAGGATCCTGATGTGTTTATTGTTGTTTTTTAAGTGTTTGATTTGGTAGATCACAATATTGGCCTTAGAGCCCCTCCTCTAATAGTAAATATTAAATAATTAAATATTAGATACATGACAATAAATAAGTTACAGAATTAATACACACAAATGAAGAGATAAATGGCATTTTCTTTGATTATTTCCAACTAAAATAACACTAATGAATTTATACTTTAAAGTTTATAAAATTCTTTACTGCATCATTTAGCATGCTCCTAAAAACTCTGTGAGGTAGTTTCTGCAGGCTTTATTTCCCCGATCTTACAGGTGACAAAACTGAGGACAGTTAGATTAAGTGACTGCTCATAAACACCTAATGAGCAAATGATACATGATAAATTCTGTGCCAGTGTACTCCTGATTCCAGGGCCAATGCCTTTTTTTCCATTGTACAATACTATCATTGAGATGGTGGCCTCTGTATACTTCCCATAGCTCTCTCTTTGGACTTCTCCCTTCCATTTTTCAAATTCAGCCTTGTTTTATAATAATTAGTGTAAATACTTAACTCCAATATTAAACTGTAAACTCCTTGAAGGCAAGAGATATTGACTTGTGTCTTGGTATTCTCCTTGTGAGTAGCAGGTTCTTAAAACTATTGTTGAATTGCACATAGCTTTAAGTGCAAAACAAATCAAAAGTCCTCTCTATTGACGTTAGCCTCCATTTTTATAAGCTCAAATATGTATTTCGGCACCAAGTTAATTCAATTTCCTGAATGATATGTGCATACTAGACAATACAATTTCACCTAAAATTACTTGTCTTTTCTAACCACTTCATTTGGGAATTCAACCATCATTTTCAAAAGAGCCTACAATCATTGCTATTGTAATAGATAAATTTCTCTGAATAAGAGTCTTGGATCAAATGTTCTTTTTTAGCTGAATCACTTCCCCAAGGGATGCAGAGAGATACTCTAAATTTCTCTAATGAAGGGCTAAAATCCAAGGTACATAAAGAATTGGTTTAAATATGGAAGAATAAAAGCCATTTCCTAATAAAACAATCTCAGCAAAAAGGCCAAACCAGGCTGACTGACGGTAACTAATAGGCTTCAAATCCATTAGTGAGTTAGGAGGGAAGATCTATCTCAAAATGTGTAAAGTTTTCCTCCAACAGAATGGGCAGATCAGAACAAAAATTTGTCCCAACAGCCAGGAAGGCAGCTGAAGCAGGCACGGTGGAGTGCTTAGAGCTTGATCAGATATCAAAGACATCAAGGTCATCCACTGCATCCTGGACCATCCCCAGTAGTCTTGACTTCTGTCTTGCCACTGAACTTCGATAACTCTGGAAGAGAGTGAGACTGAGAGCTTTGAGCACTTCTGCTTCACTTAAATCCAGCTCACTTGCAGGTAAAAATATCACCCTCATGACATTATTGGTCCTCTTCCAGAACAAGCCACTACTAGGCATCCCCAAAGAGGAAAGATGTCTTCAGCTACACTTGTAGCAGAGAACTAGAAACAAAAGAAGTATCCAGCGATGAGCAACCCATCCTACACACTGTCAAGTGTCAATGCAATGGAATCTCACTATGCCACAAGAAATGAGGTACATGACGAGAATCAGAGAAACCAAAAAAGATGTTTATAAATAGATGTGGAGTTAAATGAACAGAACAACATATACAATAGCAATAAATTATGTGGGGAAAAAAACAACTTTAGGAGACCACAGAAGTCTGATTAAAAACAATATACAATAGTTACTCCAAAAGACTGACAATCAACCCTGTTTCCCAATTCTTGTCAGGGAACTGATTGCCTAGAGAGGTTCTGAATGAAATAGGCATTATCATTATCATACCCACATTTATTTCTTTAAAAATAAGCAATACATAACAGAAGTATACAGTTTCTTATGTAATCCTGGATGAGACACTGTAACCTCTCAGCCTCAGTTTCCTCATTGTGAAAGGGGAATAATATTAGCACCTAATTTATAGAGCTTCTATAAGGATAAAAATGAGATAAAATACAAAATGCCATATAAATGCTAGTTATTATTACTCTTATTATTATTATGTTGAAATATTTGTGTTTGTTGATGACCATTAAGTTCACGATTATTTTTCAAAGGAACGTTAGAGTAGAGTTCTGGCCCTAGATTTAGATGATATAATTTCAGATCTTGACTCTGATACTCTCTTCCTGTGTGATGTTGGACAAGTCATCTAACTCTCTCAGCCTCACCTATAAAATCAGCTCTTTATCCATATCTATATATCTATTCTAGCTCCATATCTATGCTTCAATTGCCCTTAAATCACAAAATCCAAAGTGATATTATACCATTCTTTAAAAAAAAACAACCTCAATGAATTCAGCCCTGGAAAAGTAGCTTCTCTATTTTGCCTAAACATCATCCCACCTACACCTTGCTCTAGCAGAAACACCCTAGCTAGAAGAGCCCTCTCTGTAAGGAGGGTCTCTTAGGACTAGACTCCCCATCAGCTCCACCCCCTCCTCTTTCCAATCCCTAAAAAGCATTACTTTATTCTTTAATATAATTCTGTAATCACTTTATTCGGTAAATCACTTAATTCTGTAATGGTATTCTGAAATCAATGCCCTATGGGGGGGAAAGAGAGAAACCTAGGATTAATTCCAACCTAACCTCTTTCATGGAAAAACAGCATCTCAAAGCTGGAAGGGAACTTAGAAGCCATTTGGTCCAACCTCTATCCCAAAAAAATCCCTTCTATAATTTTTCCTAATAGAGGGACATCTGGACTTTTTGCTAATTGGGAAACTAAAATTCAGAGACACCAAGTGAGTTGGTCATTCAAGTGGTATCAGAATTTGAATTTGAATTGATTCATCTTACCACAAGTCCAGTACCTTTTACCCTTTATCATGCTTGATAAATGCAGTCTATCCTCCATGTACAAAGAGTTCCCTTCTTCTCTTTCACCTTCTTTTCTTACTGGGGTTCTTTTTCTCCTTCAGAAGACCAGTGTCCTATTGCTCTCTCACTTCTTCTTTCTCCTATTAAAATTTGCTCTAAAGAAAGGAATGATATGAGCCGACCCCAAAGAATAGAGGTCCTGGGTTCAAATCTGGCCTCAGACACTTCTTAGCTGTGTGGCCTTGGGCAAGTCACTTAACCCTCATTGCCCTGGCCCTTGCCACTCATCTGCCTTGGAGTCCATACACAATATTGATTCTAAAATGGATGGTGAAGGTTTTAAAAAATAAAAAAGAAAGAATATGATATAAGTCATTTACATTCTAGTTTGAATTGAAGTTTTAAAAAAAGTTACCTCTCTCAAGATCGTTTGTTTCATTTTAGTGGTGAAAGATTTTGTTCCTGTTAAATGAATTTCAGGTATCTCTGATAAGAGAGGAGAGGCACTGGAAGGTGGGGGGGAAAGAGCCATATCCCAGCATTACTAAAATTTTACACTTACCTATCTACTCCATTTCTGTCGACCAAAGATGTTAAACTGAGTATATGACAAGGGCTAATGCTTGTAGCAGAAAATGAAGATTCTAACTGTTAGCATCTCTTTCCCTGCAAATCCAAAATACATATGTAGAAACACTATTAACTTAACTGAAAATTAATTTATGGTGAAAGTGGTACATAATGTTAAATACTTTCACTAAAGACAAATGATTTCCCCCCCTATTCTCAGAGGGAGGATTTTACATCTGTTGTTGAGTTGTTGCCGAGATACCATGGCATCCTGGTGTTTGCTGTGATTTATAAAAGAAGAAAGTGGGGAAAAATACATGGGTAAGCATCCATCTGAATTGTCTCCTCACTGTCTTGTGTTACTGGCATTTATTATTCATATATGTATTCCTTTAAAATAAAAAAACAAAAGGCTAACCCTTCTAGATGAACCTTTTATTATGCACATTGACACAACAATAATAATTATAATAAATGGTTTGCTACGTGAAACCAAGGAACTTCTCTAAGGTGAGAACCTGGGAGTCCTTCCAAGTCTATGGATAGTACAGCTTCACCGAGGTATGGAAATGCCATAAATTTGCACAAATTCATATATGGAATCAGAAATATTATCCATGCTAAAAGCTTTCCTCTACAACTGATGTATACTTTATCACAGGATCAGGTCTTGCTAGACTTAACAATTAATGCAGAAAACCATGCTGTCTGTTACCAAATTATTTAAGACCCATTGCCCCAATAAGTTTACTGTTTTTCAAAATAGCTTTTGTAGTACAATGAAAAGAAGACTGTTCAACTAAGGAAAGCCCTGACTCTTTCGTTCTTGGGGAAGTAGGAAACTATGGATGCAGGATGGCATATATGTCATCAGAAGAAGTAGTTGAGTTTTTTGGCTTTGGTTTCTTAATTATCTACCTTTCTTACCAGCGAAGGGTCATAAGGTAGATAGCAATGCATGTTGTAAAAAACAAATGGCATCAATCAAATATAAATAGAAAAAGTTGAGAGATTAAGTCCTGGGCATCTAACTATTTAACCTTAGGCAAGTGATTTTACCTGGTGAGAAATTCTTTGGAACCTCAGTTTTCTCATCTGTAAATTGGGGGCACAGATACATCACTCACTTTACAGGGTTGTCTGAGGAAAATGTTTCATAAAACTTTAAACACTGTATAAATATGAGCCAGCATTTATACTGTCCAACTCCCTCCTACTTTGTTTTTTTAAAAAAAAAAAAAAAACAATGTACGGAGAAAACTGGTGACTCATTGGATTGAGAGTTAAGTCTAAAAATGAGAAGTCTTGGATTGAAATCTGGCCTCAGATACTTCCTACTCATGTGACCATGGGTAACTCATTTAACCCCCTAGCTCTTACCACTCTTCTGCCTTGGAACTAATACTTAGTATTGATTCTAAGACAGAAGAGAAGGGTTAAAAAATACAAATAGAACCAGTAAACAGGAGATGGGCTCTCAATTCATTCACTTTTACATTTATTGAATATCTACAAAGCACAGCTATGGGGTTTTGTGCAGAGGAAATGCAAAAACGAAATATTCCCAGAAATCAAGGAGCTTTCATTCTACTAGGCTCTTACACAGTGAATACATCACTAAAGGAAAATATAGGTAGCACAATGCCAAGATGCTGTTTGGTTTTAAAATCACATCTTGTCATTTACCCCAAAAGTCCTCCCTGGCAAGAAATACCAGGGAAACAATGAAAGAAAAACAAAGAAGAGTTTAATACCTGGGAAGGTCCTGGGAAGGTCTCACGAAGGAAAATATGCTCAGGAAAAGATATGCTGGGAATTTTAGGAAGTGGTGGTTGAGGAACGGAGCCTGACAACCATTGGAATCACCTTTATAAATGTTGGTGCAGTACTAATGAGCCCTTGGTCATTTTGGGGGGTGCTTCCTGTTATCCTTTCTTTTACCTATGGTGTTAGAATGAAATAAACAAATAAATACTACGCTGAAACTCTTTCAACTACCAGCAGGTGCTAAGAAAAAAAAATAACATTTTCTTCCCAGTGGAAAGTTGCCTCTTGTAAAGGTTGAAATTGGCTGTTTTGTACTCCAGATGCAACAGGATGAGGGATTATCTGATATTCCTTTCTAAAG
This sequence comes from Gracilinanus agilis, assembly GCF_016433145.1. Classification (NCBI taxonomy): domain Eukaryota; kingdom Metazoa; phylum Chordata; class Mammalia; order Didelphimorphia; family Didelphidae; genus Gracilinanus; species Gracilinanus agilis. Next base: position 673,110,489 of record NC_058132.1, on the reverse strand, counting down.
CCTTGCTCGTTTTCAAATCCCATTGTATATTAGCACATCCACCATCCTGGTTTCTTTAGAGGACCCCAATGATGAAGTTGGGGTTGAAAATCCATTAACAAAGAAGGCATATCGACTATGCTAGCTATGTCATGAGGAATTTGTTTTTTGGATTAAAAAAACTTTCTCATGGTGGATAGTGGAAGTGATGGATTAAAACAAATACTTGCTACTTAAAAGTGAAATATCAAAATGGGGTTGGGAAACATAACTGGTGGGGAATTGAGGCATTAGAGAAGAAAGATCCTAGAACCCTAAGGGGGTAATGTAGAAGCCTGGCTCTGCCTGAGAGGGTAGGACCTGAATGTTTATGCTACAAGTTCATATAAATCTTCATCTATTTTTCTGAATTCTTCACTTTTTTTGTTTCTCACATTGTGGTAAAATTTCATTACATTCTTGTACCATAAAATAAAAGGAGGCAAAAGTGATTTAGCACTATGGGAGTGACTTTTCAGATCTATTTTCTTATGGCTCTGTAAGGAGTTAATCATGGGAGTTCCTTGACTAGCTACAAGATCATAAGATCTTAGATTTAGAGCTTGAAGGAACCTCAGAGATCATCCTTTACAACTTTTTTTCATTTTACAGATCAGGAAACTGGGCCTTAGAGAAATTTGTGTTGAAATTTTCCTTGGGACTTGGAGATTATTTCCTTATGGAAGTTAAAGATACATTATGGAGATGTCTAAAACCATCTTCTAGAATCTGATGAAGCAAAGTTTTCTGCTCAACTAGATGAGCTTCCATCATGGTCTGCTTCAGACTTTTGCTCATATCTTTCTAGGGTTGGGATGGTAAGATCAATAGCCTAACTTCTACTTCTGTGCATATTAGGATAGTTTTTCCTTAAAAGCTATTTTGACCATCCTCAACATTTGACTAGCGTAGATGACTAAGGGCTTAGACTTACTGTCATTAATTCCTCATTGCTAGAATACAAAACAATTGTTGCTAAGCTGGTGAAGAAAGGACAGCTCAGGTAAGAAACCTTCACTCAGCTAAATCAATTCTAGGCTTATTTAATACCTTCCTCTATGGCTAAGCAAATATTTCGTTAACTCATGAATGACCCATGAAAACGTAATTTTGTTCTAATATCAAATTTAAACAACCAGAGAATTGGTCTAAGTCCCATTTCAACACTAACAGAGGGAATGGATATATCCCTTGGTGCTTCCCAGTGAACGGTTCTCTGTAGTAGTCTACAGTAGTTTGAAATTAAATGGTTTCCAATTGATGCAAATTGATGATTTGGAGATGCAACTTGCAGAATTTCAAAACAGCATCTGGGCTCAGGTGTTTGTCAACTTGAGATCAAAGCTTGAGAATCTGGAAAGGTGCAGCTTGGAGAATCAAAAGGGGTGCCACTATGAACAGGAAATTTGGAGTGCTTGGAACTGATTACCAGACACTTTTAGTACCCTGAAAAATATAGCAATGGCTTTACTCACAATTTTTCCCTCTATGTACTCTTGTGAGACCTTATTCTCAGTGTTAAATAATATCAAATCCAACAAAAGAAATAGATTGACAGATGACATTAGTAGCACTTGCTTAGGCTTGAAGTGTACAAAATACCAACCTTCAATTGAAGATTTAGCGGCTAAATGAATTTTCATTAGCCAATGAAATTCAGCAACAAAAAAGTCACTAATAGGCAGTTTAGTTAAAGAATTCCCCCTCCCCTTCACTTATTTTAGTTCATGGCCCCCCACACAAGTTAAATAATATCAAGACCAACAAAAGAAACCAACTGACAGATGAACAAAGAAATCACTAAGCAGGTAAGTTAAATAAATAATTTTTAGTTTATTAAGTACAGTTATATATATATGTATATACATATATATATACATATATATTACAATTATACATTTTTGTTATTTAAACTATAAATATCATGAAATTGTGGGTTTTTTCTTGAAGTAACACACCACCCAAGTTATAGTTGGTTTTTTGGAGAATTTTGACACACCAAGCTCAAAAGGTTGCCCATCACTGATCTAAGAGTTCTGGATTCCAATTTCCTGGCCTCAGCTTTTAGACAGAGAAATGCAACCAATCCACCCAAGAGATGACAACCATAGAGAGGTAAATTACTAGGCAAAATAGTGAGACTTTCTGAAATCAAAACTTCGAATGGAGAAGAGGAAAATTCTGGGCAACATAATCCTGAAATCCAGACATCTAGTACTACAAGCTGATTTCCTTGAGTTGATCTCTAGAAAGTCTCATTTCAAAGGTTCTCAGAAGACAAACCATGAAAATATATTCTACCAAGCTGATCCTAACCACGAATAAAAAATAATATCTTCAAGAAAATAGACATTTTAATCATTCATGAAAAAACCCACAGAAACAAAGTATAGGTGAATAGAATATTGTCACAAAACCAGAGCAACATAAGAAATGAAAATAAGTGCAATTATAAAGAGAGCACTAAGCAATGGAGCTGATTTTCCAGTGTTTCTAGGGTATTCTTAAAAAGAAACAAATTGCATCCATGGATAAAAGGGAGAACAATGAAGAAGAATCAAGGGACTAAAGGATTAAAAGAGTTAAAGATTTAAAGGGAGCTTAAAAAGTCAAGAAATAAGAAGGAATTGAATTACACAGACTAAATCTTCAGCCCCTATATAAGTAAATGAATATATTGGAGGGGAACATGGTGTGGGAATATAGTGGGAACTTACTAGATTGTGGTCAAGACACTGAGAGGAGCTAAATATGTGTCCTCAGACAGTCTGGAGGTGAACAAAGAGGAGAGTATTTTTTTTCCAGAATTTCAATTTTGTAGAAGACCATGGGAGAATAAGATAAGTGAGTGGGGATGGAAGACAACAATTCTGGGATGAATAGGAATTTAAGGGGTCAACTGTTTTTTTGGGAGCCCTGAATTTACCTAGTCCCATCAGAACTCACCCATTTCAGACTGAGCAATAGACCTTAAAGTACTTAATTGTCCCAATTCAGGTGGAACTACTAGATCTAATCAAATGTTAAGTGCCCTTTTTTTCTAGTAGTTTCTCCCTTTTTATCAAACTCCTCTACCAGGTAGCCCAGCCCTTAGCTGGACCTTTCCTTTTTGTATCCATTGTAAAGTATCTTCCTCACCCTTATGATCCTGTCTTGGACTTCTTATTTTCTTGTAGCCATGTTAATACCAATCAATCATACTTCCCTGTCCTTAGTTCCCCAAATGGTTTATAAGTTCCCCAAGTTCTATTATTCTTCAGAGAATCTTCTAGTTGTCATTATTCCTCCCAGAGATATGGTCCCCAGAGCCCCAGGACTTTGACTCTGTGTAGTGTTTGGCACTTGGCTCTGTGTAGAGGCCAATTATTATGGACCTATCTCTTTCTTAATTAAAGATTTGGTTTTTATGACTACATTGGTAGTTCTATGTTTTTCCAAGTTGACAAAGGGTAAAATTTAAAAAAAAATATTCCCAAGGTAGGGGAGAATATGTATCTGGCAAAAAGGGAGGTTATATATGATTTTATCTAGGAGGAAATGAGCACAGCAAGAGACTACGTTCTCTGAGAAAGGTTTGTTGTCCTTTTTAAGACATCTATAAGCTCCAGAAGAGAAGGTATATGGGTACTTGGATGGCCAGCACTCAAACTATAGAAGGAACCTAAATCTATAATTAGGCAATCCTAATCATAGAAACTTTTGATGATTATGACAAGAGCAAAAGGTAGCCCCAGACTTCATGATATGGCATGACAAAATGATTCCCTTTATTACCACTGCCTTACTAAATTGATATTGTTTAGGGAGAGGTCCAGCAGAAGGCGCCACTTTAAAAAGCAAATTAATGGTCTCTACTTTGTTGGGTGAGTGAAAAGGGCTGACTCCTTCCTAGTTTCCTAAGAGACTAATTTCCATCTTGGAGGAGGCTTCATAGTTAATTCCTATGGGCCCTCCTGGCTGAGGACTAATATAGGTATTTTCTCTAACCTCTCTCACATTTCTCTTATTTTTTCCCCTCTGATTTGGTAAATAAACTTCTGACTTGAGATATAAAAAAAGCAAATTAATATATAAAATAATAACTATAGAATACAAATGATAGATAGCATGAAATCGACAAATGAGTGATTGAGTAATGAATGCACTAATAGGAATAAAGGAAGAAGATTAAATTCAGTACAGCAGAAGTTTTACCTCCTATTAAGGCCATAAGTTAAAAAATGATCAAGTAAGAATATAGTCCATAAATGAGATGATCAAATTTAAAGTAAACTAGAAAGGATAGAAATGAAGAGCAGATCAAAGTAAATGAAAACTTCCTGGACAGGAAAACATAAAATTAATTGTAGGAACAAAATGCTGACTTCAGGAGAAGGAAATAAAAATCAGTTAAAAAAAAATACAAGCTTAACAATCTTAACTTTAAATGTAAATGGAATAAATATTCCAATAAAGTGAAAGAATGGCAAAATGGATCATAAAATCCAACAATTAACTGCACACCAACCACTCATCTAAAAATAAAGACACATAATGAATATAAAATGAGATTGGCTTAAGAAAATGTATTATTCCAAGAAAGGAAGTTATAACCATTTTGACACAAAAATAAAAACAGAAGTTCTTAATTTCAAGAAAAATAAAGAAGGAAACTGCAAAAATCTTGATGATACCACAGGCAATGAAACAATACCATTAAACATATATGTACCCAATGGGGTAGTATCTAAATTCACTCAAGTCACTGCTCTCGAGGAACAAACATTCAAATAGACAAGAAAATGACTCAATCAATATCTTCAATATGCAAACAGAATAGACATAAGGAAACTTTAATGTGGAAAACACAAGTTATAAAGGGGACTGGGTAAAGTCTCTGAGAATATAGAATTTGTGCTGAATTTTGAAAGAAGCTAGAAATTAACTTCAAATCTTTCCTCTGACACTAGTTGAAGGATCTTAGGAAATCACTTCAAACACTTTTAACCTCAGTTTTCTCATCTGAAAAATGGAGATTTGATAATTCCATTCAATTTAAAATGATTTGATAAGCACCTTGTATGATTCAGGTACTGTTTCTGCTATATTGAATTTGTGCTGAATTTTGAAAGAACCTAGAAATTCTGAGAAGCAGAATTGAGGAAGGAGAGCATTTCCTGGATGGGAAACAGCCAGTACAAAGGCATAAAACTGAGATGCAGTTTTTGTGTGAAGAACAAGTAAGTCAGTATATCTAGGCAACAGAATACATAGAAGTAAGAAAAATGCATGAAAATAGGAAAAAAATAAGAGGATCATCCAGGTGAGGAAAAACTTTACATGCCAAAGGAGATTGTATGTAATCCTAGAGGTAACAGAGTTCCACCAAAGTTCATTCAGAAGGGGAGAATGATAGGGTCAGACCTGAAATTTTGGAAAATCACTTGGACAAAGTTCTTGAGAACAAGATTTTTCTTGATTTTTTCCTTTATATTCTCAGTGCCTGGTAAAGTGCCTTATTCATAAAAAGTGCATTAAAATATTTGTTGAAATGTTAAAACTAATTATGATATGTGATTTTAACCAATCACTGTCAAGGGAAATTTGTGGATAATGGTGGTGCAGGATGGGCAAGCACTGAAATGGATAAAGTCCTGTATTATAAGTGGGAGTGTCAAAATCATTGAGACCATAGTTGTATCCAAGAAATAAAGCTTCCTATCACCAAGAACAATGCTACTGTGAATGAGAAAATTGTGTAAGTTTAAGAGAGAGAGAGAAAGAACCAACTGAGGGTCTCATTCCCTCTCTTCAGAAAAAATAATAATCAGGGGACAAACAAGAGTGATAATTATTATTCATCTGAATGTGACACCTACCTTAGTTATTTCTGTGGGGAAGTGGAGAGGAGCCATTCAGAAAAGGAAACCAATTTTTGGTTGATTTTATTAGAGATAGAGTGAGTATAAAATGGGGAAAAAATAGAATTTGATCATGAAACCTGAAACTCCCAAGGTATTTATCTTAAAGAACACAGCTAGATTCTGAGCTATGACTAAGGCTTAAACAGAAGGCACTAAAATTCAGAGGACACAACAAATGTAAATAATGATTTTAGGAATGTTTCCAAAAATAATTCATTTAATTTTTTCTTAACTCTCTGTAGTCTCTCTACTTCTCCTAAGTTGTCACATTACCCCTAGTAGACAAAGTATCCTCATCCAGGTCACTGACCTTCCCCCATTCGAATGTAAGTTCCTTGGGGAAAAGGACTGTGTTGTTTGATTCTGTTTGTAATCTTAGCCCTTTGCATAATGTCTGGTCCTTTTTTGAAACCTATCATATATATTTTTTTCTTTTGAAATTTAATTATTTTCAAGTAACAAATATTTATCTTCTCTCATCACAAATATACCTCCATTCAAAAAGTAAAACATAAAAACAAAACATTTGTTATAAATGTACGTTCAAGTAAGAAAAGTATCCACATTGGTCATATTGAGAAATAAATATCTCACTTTGCATCTTGAGCTCATCACCTCCTCCTCTGTTGGGACATGGGTAATGCTTCATTGTTATTCTTCTGCAATTGTGATTAGTCATTACTTTGATCAGAGTTCTTAAATTTTTCAAAGTTGCTTATCTTTACAATATTATTATTACTATATAGCTTGTTCTCTTGGTTCTGTTCCCTTCATTCTATATCACTTTCTACATCATGTGAGGTTTGAGTGTATCCCTTTCATTATTTCTTCTGGCATAAAATTCATTCATATAGAATAATTTGCTCAGGCATCCTGACATTCTTACTGCAACAAAGAAACTAATTAGTAAGAATAATTAGTAAAACTAGGAAGATACCAGATGGTGAGCTTCCTCATGCATTGGCTCTTACCCTTAATAAGCTTTCTGCCTCTTCTATGAGTGGCCCCTAAGCAGCAGGCTCTTAGTATTTTGAAGACCCTGCCTCCCAAAAGCATGGTCATTTCTGAGATTTCTTCAAGTAGAGTTTAGAGTCTTCTCCCTCCATGGTTGATCTGAGGGCACCATTTCGGTACTATTTGTCCTGCACATCTATGAACATCATTGTTAAGGCAGTTAGTAGGACCCTCTCTAGAAAAATTCTATTGCCCCTACTTAGAGAAGATAGTCTTATTTGGATATAATTGTAACTCTATTATTTAGCAAGGTACCTGGAATATAGCAGGCATTTAATAAATCCTATATCTCTCTACAAAGCTGTCTAGTAATAGTTCATGTGCCTTAAGTCCCATGCCTTACAAAAGTCTAACCCTAAATATTGGCATAAGAATGGATGGTTTTAAAAATGTAATCTTACTCATTAAATTAACTGGGTGAAGACATTTAATCTATAAGTTTAAAATTTCTGTAAAATTTGTTGTTTGATCAATCACCACATTAAGAAAAAAAAATCAGATCCCTAATTCTAAGAGAAATGCAAATTAAACAACTTTGAGTGTTCACTTCCCACCCAGAAAATTGGCAAATATCTCCTTCCAATAAAAAAAAACTCCAATATATTGAACTCTTTCAAAAAGAATGTGTTTGAGGAGCTATAGTAAGTCAGGCACACTAATGCATTGTTGGTGGAGCAGTAAATTAGTCCAAATATTCTAGAAAAGAACTTGGAATTAGGTAAGAAAAATAATTAAGATTTGCACTTCTTTTGGGTGGTACCATAACAGCTCATTACAAGAGAGGAAAAGAGAGAGAAATCTAATACATATCAAAATATGCATAGCAGCATTTTTTGTGGTAGCATAAATTTAGAAATAAAGTATGTGTCTATTGATTAGGGAATGGTAGAATCAACCATGTTATGTAAATAAGGAGTTATATGAAATTCCTTACCCTGGTGACTTCCATATGAAATTTTCTCCAATTTATTCTGTATATTTTATATGTACCTAGTTATCTCTCCATTAAATGGTGAACTCTTTGAGAACAGGGGCTGAGTTTGTGGGGAGGGTTTATTCATTTTTTTTTGCTTTGTATCTCCAGCACTTGGGACAGTTCCTGGCACATAATAGGCACTTAATAACTGTTGACTGAATGTGAATGTAAGAGAATATTATTATATAGTAAGAAATAAAGAAAATGGACATTTTAGATAAACATCACTTGACACTGAATGAACTAAATCCAACCAGGAGACTGTACCCAGTGACAAAAAAGAAAAAGAAAACAATTCAGAAAGGCAGACAAACTGAGAAATGACTAATCTTGGTCCTGGAAAGCAGATAACAGAACCTACTGCTCTTTCAGCAGAGAAGTGGGGATCTAAGAGGCAAAGTGGTCCATACAAGATCGAACCTGGTCTCTGGTTGAATTGTTTTTCTTTGCTTATCTTTTTTTTTATTGCAGTAGAGAGTTCAATGTGTGTTTATGAGGTGAAGGCAGTGGTAGGAGAGGATTTAATATCTAAAAATGGCCATCAAATTGAAACAAAAGACATTTTAAAAATCAAATAATGGGTTGTATTTAGATGACCTCTAATATTCCTTCCAGTTTAGAATCCTTATTTATGATCATTTCTAATGATTACTACACTAAATCCTTGTGGGAACTATTTTTTAAGTTTTATTTCACACTATTTATAGCACAAAGGTGTGGAGGAGGAGAAGCACTCCAGCCATCTACAAAATAAATTAATTTTGTGCAAAGGTTTTTTCATTGAAACACTTCACTATGTAATTACCTCTATCTATGATAGAAAAAGCCGCTCTCTGATTCTGATGGGCACTGATCTTATTGGAAATGTTAGCCTCTGTGATCAAGATATTTGCAACATGAAGGAAAAGCCACCATTTCCCACAGAGCATTTTCACACCTGAAAATTAGCCCAATTTGTTTTGCAAATCTGTGGTATGCAAATTGCAAAATCAATCACTAAGTAGAGACTTCTAAACAAAGAATTTTCCCTCTAATGAATCACAAGTTCCCTATGAAGGTCAGTCCCACAGATGCTTGTCAGCAAAAATACCAGCCTGTATAACAGTTTACATTGGGACTAGCTACTTGTCAAAATCAGGACAGTAAAAAATTTATTCAATTCTAGCCATCAGTACCATGAGAACAAATAGGGCTTTGCTCTGAAGGGATGAGGCACAGAGGAGGAAACTGAGGCAGGGTGATCTGTCCAGGATTGTACAACCAACACAGGCCAGGGATGATATTTGAACCAATCTTTCTGATTTGAGGCATTCTGTCTATGTTATGAAAAAAATATAATAAAATGAAAAATTAGCTTTTTTGTTATATAATAGTAATAATAAAGCACTTCAAAGTTACAAAACACTTTGTATATATTATCTCTTTTGATCCAAGCTGTAACCCTGGAAAGCAGGAGTTATAATTATTACTGTTTTACAGAGGAGGAAACAGGTTCTGAGAAGTTAATGAGACTAAGACCTAAGCTAGGATTTGAACATTCTTGCCACTTAACCACCTTGGTACTTATTGATCACATATTTTATTAAGAGATGTTCTAATGGTGAGGAACAACTCATTTGATTCCCACCTCGAATATCCTGGCTTAGTGGTCCTCTCACAGCCCTCTTCGCTCTCTCCCCTCAAATCTTTAAAAGCCTATAAATTGCAGAATTTGTTTCGATCTGCTTTGTTAGAGGGAGTTTCCTCACTCAATTCCCTACACAAATGAGGTACCTACAACTTGAATGATATTGGTCAATCACTTAAGAGCTCTATGCCTCAGTTTCCTCATTTGCAAAATGAGGGAGATGGACTTAAAGGAAAATACTTTTTTTTCCATTCTGAGTCCTTTGATCTACATTATCCTCTGCTGTATAGTATTCTGGAAAAAGTACAGGTGCATCTTGCCACTATCCCATTATATTAACATATTACAAAAGCCTGACCCTGGAAAGACCTGGACAGAAGAACCTCTGTCTTTGTTAACTCTCTTCCTCTCCTTTCCACACCCAATCATTCCTATGATTCTCCATCCCATCTCTCTCAATCCCAGGGTCTAGAACCTCTGCCGGTGCTTCCTCCTTAAGGGTTTTTGCAATCAGCTTGCTATCATTTTCCTTACCCTCACTTGCAACTCTAGTAAGGTATTACCTAATAACCATTTAGGCAGTCTCCCTGACCCATGGCCATTTTTGTTTTAATAGGGTACTCCTAGAGTCATAACCCAAAGGAATAAATCTCTAACCATTGAAGCCAGATCAATAAGTGGAATGGGAAGGTACACAACAAGATGAGGACAGAGAGAAGCCTGTAGGACCCCCTGTCAATGTCCCCTTGGCCACATGTCCTTCCAGGACAAATCATCTCACATGAGAGTGAGTTAAATAGTAAAAGAAGGAAAAAAGCAAGACCAGGCACTATATTACAGAAGTTATTTCTTCATACCCTTCATAAATTTTATTACTCAAGTAATTTTGCTTCTCTATAAATGGGGAAAAGGTGAGACAATTTACATTTTATTTTTATTACTTCATTAAATATAACTGTGACTGTGTGAATTGTAAACTAAATGTGACATTCAGAAAGAGAGTATTTAGTGGAGAAAATGCACTGGCATTTCTCTCTTTACATTCATTATCACAGTACTAACATAACAAGCTATTTTGCTTTAATTTTAATATATTGTATTAATTTCCTTACAGAATGACTGACAAGTTGGGGTCAATTACTGCCCCTTTACCATAAAATTGCTTTATTCTTGAATCCATAGGACTCAGACAAAATATGGAGGTCTGTTATCAGGAATAAATCCATATTTCACACATTCATAAATACTACCCAAGCCTTGAGCTGAGATTGTATGGAAACCTCCAGTTAAAAGTTTTATAACTTGGCTAAATAGATACAATGAGGCTAAGTGAAATAAATAGAAAGCTGGCCTCAAAGCCTGGAAGACCTGGATTCAAGATGAGCTTCTGAAACATAATGACTGTATTTGCCTGAAGAAAAGAGAGAGTAATCCAAACTTTGCCCCATGGGGATCAGAAATGGGAGATAGCTAGCAAAGCAAGAAGACCCTAGTGGATGGCAGCTATGTTAATCCCTCCACTTCCCTGTAGTGTTCTAAACAACTCTAATCCTATAAATTTGACAGGAGATGCTGATCTGCTTTGGTAGAGGGAATTTCCACACCTGAAAGTCCTCTTTAAGTAAAGAAATCACATGACTGGACCCTATCTCCATAGATATTCGCCAAAGGTTGCGAATACAAATATCATAGAATATTCATCGTTCCTGCAATAGTGAGAGTTAATGAAATCGAATCAGAGGAAAAGAATTGAGTAACAAACCTTCCAAAGTTATCATTTCAATTCAACCATGATCTTACCTTTCCCCCTGCTAACATAGGAGAATGATACAGGTTATAGTTGGGTAACTGGAGTGAAGAAGGAATGGAACAAAGAGGAAGATATAAAGTTTAAAGTGATAAAAAGGGCAAATAGTGACTTTCTTGTGAGGAGGATTCTTGAGCACAACCATAAGCAGGGGTACAGTGAGGGCATAGAACAAACTATCTGCCCGCTTGCCCAGATTTGTTTTATCTAACAAGAGTAGAATTTCCACTGGGTCCTAACTGTGTATTGCATGCCACTGATGGACATCCATGCCATGGGTCCCAATTCCTAGGTCTTTCCCCAAAGTTTGTTCCCTACCCCTAATCCAAATGAACTGCATTTATTCTAGGTCCTGGAATTTCTGGTTTTAACTCTGCTCTTGATTTTTTAAATTTATTTTTATTTTATTGATTAATTATGAAAAAATTTCCATGGTTGCATGCTTCATGTCCTTTCCCTCTCCTCTTCCTACCCCCCCTCCCATAGCCAATGCGTAATTCTCCTGGATTTTATATGTGTCATTGATCAAGATGCAATATCAATAATTGCACTAGGGTGATCATTTAGAGTCTGCATCCCCAATAATATCCCCATCGAACCATGTGATCAAGCATTTGTTTTTCTTCTCTGTTTCTGCTCCCACAGTTCTTTCTCTGGATATGAACAGCACTCCTCACAAGTCCCTCAGAAATGTTTTGGATCATTGCATTCTCTGCTTTTAATTTTGCATGAGAGAGAAAGAACAGAAAGACAGGGAATCCTAGAAGTTTTTCTTCACCTTGCCTGCTAACTGAGTTGAAGAAATGGCTATTCCCCTGAACTGGGAAGTGCACTATTAGAGAAATAGAAAGAAGACAGGAAGAAAAAAGAACACCCTCTTTCCTTATCTCTGAACCTACACCACCTTCAACTAGTAAAAATCTGGGTGGGTAAAAAAATAGGATTTATTGGGGATGCTCCTGTTTGGAATATGAGATGATCTTTGGGACTATGTTGACACATTCCAGAGCTCTTGTTTAATGTAACTTCATTTTTAGAAAAAAAAATCTCTTCTGTAATTTCTATAAACTTGAGGTTACTAATGGGAAGTGGTCTCTGTTTATTGGGAAGAAATAATTAACATAAGTTTTCTCATGTTTCCTAGGTCAGGACACACAAACCGAGAGAACTTCTTTCCCAGTGTGTCAGGATCTTTTGTCAGAGTTTCATGTAATATCAAGGACCCAGGATGCCATACTAAGGGATTGGGGGGAAAGAAAAATACCAGAGTCAAAAAAAACCCTTTGTAAACTTAGTTAGGAAAAGAGATTCTCATATATCTGTAGTCTCGGAGGAAGGAATCAGAGAGAAATTAAATATGAGCCAAAGAAAAGATGACCTGTGTGGAGTAAAATCATTCCCAGCTCTGGGGTAGCCAGGATTGTAATATCTGATGCAAAGCAAAAACACTCTTGTAGGACTGACTGGTGACCACTTTGTCATCTCCAAGATATAGAGCCTTCACTTCACCAAGCCAGGTAGCAAAAGATACTGGTCCATGTATGTCAAGGAAACAGACCTCACTCCTGGTCTTCATCCTGGTTCTGTTCTGTCCTCAGGAAAGTCATTTCAAGTCAGGACAGCAAACATTAATTAAGCTCCTGATGTATTCCAGGAACTATAGAAATTCACATCGACCACATTCTGTCAACGAGCTTACAATCTGATGGGAGGAGAAAATGTTAAAACAGCTATATACATACATGATCTAAAAGGTTAAACTGGAAATAATTTTAGAAGGAAGACATGTTAATATTAAAAGGAAGAGTCCCATTTCAGTCTATTTTTTCATCTGCAAAATGTGAGTTTGGACTAGATAAAATATTATTAACCTGGTCTCCATGAATTTGATTTTTAATATTTTGAAACTACATTTCAAATGTATTTTTTAGCATTTTAAGCATTTTAAAAAGTATCCTAAGAAGAGGCCAATAGGCTTCACCAGACTGTCCTGAGTCCCTAGCACAACCCACATCAAGACCCCCTGGACTAAATGATGATCACTAAGGTCCCCTTCAGATCTGAACATCCAGAATTCTAAGAGTTACTGTTCTACTTTGGGATATACCAGATGCCTTAAGGAAACTTCCCTATGATTTTTGTTCTTTTGAGAGTTCTGGGGAGTGTTGAATTTCAAGCACCATTCCTTGCTTGGTCCTACCCTCTTGATTTTCATGATTAGTAAGTAATTGTAATCAAAGAATTACTTTTGGAAGAGAACTTAAGAAGCCATCTAGAGCCACAGGGAAATTATCCACAGCCATCTGCCCTCTTTTAAAATTCTCTAAAGTGATGATTCTCAGGGAGATTTTTGTGAGGCTATCCCAGGGAGGGGACTGATGACTCTTCAATAATTGGTCCAAACCTTCACATGCAGAATCTTCTTCTGGAGGTCGGGCCCCTCTCGTCCTACTCATTGGCATCCCCCGGAATACTCAGAGCAATGCTGTGCCTGATGAATGTTCACTGAATTAATTAGTTATTGAAATCTGTTTTAGAGGAACCTAGGGGTCAATAGAGGGCAGTTAAGTTCAGCACTGATTGATGACCAATTCCTAAGCTCTCTCTGCTAGATTTCCCTCTGACCAATTTAATAAGCATATATTAACTGATTACTAGGTACCAGACACTACTGCTAGAGAGTAGGAATTTGTCGGGGGGGGGGGGAAGCCCTGTCTTCCAGGAGCTCATATTTTACAGAGGGTGGGAATGTGGCATAATATATGTATACAAAGAACTAAATATATAAAGTATATTATTTTTGAAAAATAATTGAGGAGACGCTAACAACTGATTTGCTAAATTGAGTGCTGTGAAAGCAAAATTAAGGTCTCTGTGAGATAGGGTTTCATCAAATAATCGGCCAAGATTAAATGCTATACTGAAATAGGGAATAGACCTGTTTTTTATTAGTAGAGGGAACTCCAAATGGAATAAAAACCTCCCTTTACTAATGCAGGTCAACACTTGCTCTGTAATTTATCATCTTGGAGAGGTATGGAGGTATGGTGATTTTGCAGGGTTCGACAGGCAGAACTTGAACCCAGATATAAGAACAACTGTCCACCCACCATGTGCTGCTTCTAACACATGAATTTGTATGTTTGTGTGTGTGTGTTCAAGTATATACACTGAACATGAATTAAAAAGAGAAGTAAGGCAGCTAGGTGACTCAGTAGATAGAGAGCCCTACCTAGAGATGGGAGGTCCTGGGTTCAAATGTGACATCAGACATTTCCTAGCTATCTGACCCTTTACAAGTCATTACCTAGTAGCCCTTACCACTCTTCTGCCTTGGAATAGATACTTAGTATCAATAAGGGTTTAAAAAAGAGAAAAAAAATTTTAAAGAGAACCAATCACATACTAGAATTTAAATTTGCTATATAGCCAGAATATCACTTTTTACTCACTATTTTAGCCAAAAAATAAAAGGGTTTTTTTTGAGTTGTATCAATGTTCAAGAATAATAAAGACAAGAGAAAACCTGAGGATGAGAAAGAACTAGAAAGACATGAAGCAAGACCAGACAACAGACTTGCTGTGTCTTAGTCACCTGGAAGAGGGATTAGAATAGTTCTCTTGACTCCAGAGAGCAGAAGTAGAAATAATTGGGCAAGAGTAGGGAGAGAGAAGTTTTAAAGAAGCAAATTTAAAACATGTGTCAGGAAAAATCTGCTAACAATGAGAGCTGGGCAAGAAGTGGGTTGGTTTCTCCCCCACTGGAAGTCTTGAAAGAATTTGTGATGACCTCATATCAGAAATGCTCTAGAGTGAGTTATTTTTCTGGTGTGGATTATTGTCAGATGAACATTGAGAGCCTTTCTAACTTCAGCACTTCTGCGATTAACCATCTCTTTTCCCAATTTTCTTAAACATAGATTGCTGGAATAGGCATATATTTAATTTGTTAGCAAAAATGTTTTTTTTGTTAAAATAGTCCAGTAAACTGTGAAACTGTTATTGCTTCTAAGTGCTCTTTGCCTAGATGCCTTGAGGTTCTATGTGGAACACAAGCTCATGCCACCAAATCCCATTATAATTAGCAAGGCTGAATTTGACTATTCAACTGATGAGGTGGTTCCAAGAGAGGAAATTTTGGGAAACCACAAAAATGCTTCACAAAGGCATGCATTCTTAGTATAAAAGAATTGTAATTAAGCTTAAGTCATCCTCTCCTACGGAGAACAGAGAATTGCCATCAAAATTGGTTGCTATTATGCTTACGTCTATCAGAGGCACTTTGGGAATGATCATGGAGACACTATTTAGAGAAATGAAATCTGTGAGCAAACATTCCTTTGTGTTGAAAAGAGGATATAGTGAAGAAAGGCCAGTAACCTTACTGTTAATGGTTTGGCATTGATGCTGTGAGGCAAGTCTGCAGGGATAAGGAGGCAATTCCATTTGGATGATTTGAAGAAGACCCAAGAATCATATGCATACAATCACTCCATGGCACTTCTTCACCACCACCACAAGGGATGAAGCCATTGGTTTTTAGTCTGTCAGTCGAATCAATCAATAAAATGGATGAAAATTTTAAACACGGTGTTCCAGTCACCAAGTGCTAGAGATATAAAGAGAAGCAAAAAATAATGGTCCTTGACCTCAAGTAGTTCCCATGCTAATGGGAAAATGACATACAAACAACTATAGATATGTAAGGTATAACGGGATAAATTGGGAAGGCACTAATATCGAGGACTGGAAAAGGCTTCTTTGAAAAGGGAGGGTTTTAATGAAGACTTAAGGAAGGTAGAGAAGCCATGAGGTAAACTTAAGGAGAGAAAGCATCACAGACATGGGGAACAGCCAGCGTTAAAGGAAATGATGTATCATGCATAAGGAAAAGTAGAAAGGTCAATGATTCTAGAAAATGGAATACACGGAGGAAAGTAAAGTATAAGAAGTCTAGAAAGCTAGGAATGATCCAGACTATAAATAACCATAAAAACAATTAAAAAGGGGGCAGCTGGGTAGCTCAGTGGATTGAGAGCCAGGCCTAGAGGCAGGAGGTCCTAGGTTCAAATCTGGCCTCAGACACTTCCCAGCTGTGTGACCCTGGGCAAGTCACTTGACCCCCATTGCCTACCCTTACCAATCTTCCACCTATAAGTCAATACACAGAAGTTAAAGGTTTAAAATTAAAAAAAGATATTCTATTTGATACTGGGGAAAGAAAGAGGCCAATAGAGTTTATAGAGTTTGGGAAGGGGTGTGATAGAGTCCTACTTGCACCTTCGGAAAATCACTTTAGTGGATGAATGGAAGATGGATTGGAGTAGGGAGAGACTTAAGGCAGGCTGACACACCCCATTAATCTATTGCAGTAATCCAAGAGTGAAACTATGGAGGACTGAACCAAGATGGTGGCAATAACAGAGAAGAGAAAATGGCATATCTGAGAAATGTACCAAAAAAGTAATTGACAGGCCTTAGCAACAGGTTAGATATGATGGGTGAGAGAGTGAAGAATCGATTGAGAGATTGAGAATGACACCTAGGTTACGAACCTAGGAGCCTGGGAGGATAGTGTTGCCCCCAGTGGTAACAGTAATGTTGGAAAGAAGCAAGGATTTGAAGGGCAATGATTGCCCTTCAGTGAGTTCACATTCTTGTTTGAACACGTTAAATTTGTGATATCTGAAAATCAGTGCTTTTCTAAAGTTCACACTCAAACTTCTCTTCATCATGAGGGATCATAATCCTTGAAGCAATACTTCAAAGACTGATTTTCTGTAACTGTCTAAAACTACTTCTATTTTCAATGGTCTCTGCCACTCCAGAGGCCACTGCTAATGAAGCAGTCTAGCTCCAATTGGACCTTTGATGGAACCTCTTTATCTCCTAAATTAATGAAGTCACTTTTCATTTTCATTTCAGAATACCCCTTCACCTAAGAGGAGAAATGAACAAACACAAATGGAGAAGCAACCAGAGCCACCATGTCAAGGTGAGGGAGAGTTAATGGCCCTTCTCCACCCAGCTCCGAGGACTATTTCAAAAAATCCAGCTTCAATTACAATTTTGAAGGAAAAAGTGTTGATAGGTCTTTTCATTTGTATAGTGACTCAATTGAAGACATCAGTTTTTCTTCTCCATAAGCCTTTTTGTCTTTTTACAATACACATTCCTCAATCATCATCGCTGAAAACAGGATCATTCTTAAGTTTCCAAATAGTTGCTTGGAATAACTCAAAGCAGAAAATAACCCTTAAACAGTACCTGAATCATATAAGGTGCTTATCAAATCATTTTAAATTGAATGGAATTATCAAATCTCCATTTTCAGATGAGAAAACTGAGGTTAAAAGTGTTTGAAGTGATTTCCTAAGATCCTTCAACTAGTGTCAGAGGAAAGATTTGAAGTTAATTTTTTTTATGTAAGAGCACAGAATTTTTAGAAGTGAAATAAACTTCTATTAAAATCGAATTCAAGAGTTCTTAACCAAGACTCCAGTCTCCCCACAAAGGTCTGGATAAATTTCCAAGGGTCTATGAATTTGGATGCCAAACTTACATCTTTATTTTCAGTAATCTTTGGTTTTGGTTTTGTATGCTTGGGGATTTAAAAAATATTATTGAGAAAAGGTCCACAGGATACAACTGGCTATCATCATGTCCATGATTCCAAAATAAAGGCTAAAAACCTGGTCTAGTCCAACCCATATCATCAAACTAATCACTTTATCACAAACAGATCCAAAAAATACATATAAAAAAACCAATAAAGTTCACCCAATCTTTGAAAGACAGAGGGACTTGCCCAAAAAATCAAAGGATATGAGTAGGCAATTTTAAGAAGAAAAAATCAAAGTAATCATCTGCCAAAAATAATGCTCTATATCATTAATAATTAAAGAAATATAAATTAAAGAAATCTGGATTTCCACCTCATACCCCTCAGATCAGCAAGGTTAAGAAAAAAAGGAAAATGAAAAATGCTGGAGAAGCTTTGAGAACACATGTAAATTAATGCCGTTTAGAACTGTGCCCCAAATAATATTGAACTATGAATACTTTTTGACTCAGGCATATTAGTACTATGCCTATACCTCAAAGAAATCAAATGAGAAAAGGACTCATATGTACAAAAATATTTATAGCAACTTTTTTTGTGCTATCAAAGAATTAGAAACTGAAGGCAAGCCAATCAGTTAGAAATGGCTAAACACGTTAAGACATATGAAAATGATGGAATATTTTTTGTGCTGAAAGAAATTATTAAGGAGACAGTTTCAAAGAAACCTGGGAATATTTGTATGAATGGAGGGAAAGCAAAGTGAAAAGAACCAGGTAACAGTTTATTCAATAGCAATAATATGAATGCAAACAACCTTAGAAGACTTAGGAATTCTGATCAGTGTAATGAGCATCTGTGACTTTAGAGGACTCGTAATGAAACAGAGACATTTTGGTATCCTTCCAACATTTTTGCTTACTAGCTATGTGACCTTGGACAGATCATCTACCTTCTTTTAGTCTCAATTTTATTATTGTAAAAATTGTAATAATAATGCATTCCCTATAGCTCATAAGATTTTTTGTGCTTTTCCAGTAAGATAAAATTTAAAAGAACTTAAAACTATGAATTGTTAAAAACTAAGTAAAATGGCATCTTCATTGCCACCATTATTGTTATTATCCATCAGAGTATTCTGGTTGCTATGAGAAAATCTTGGTTGTGAATAAGGGAAGCAAGGGGAAAATATGTTAAAGACTCCACACCCCCTCCATAACTGTCACCCCAAACCCACCTGACGCCTTCTCATTGAGAGAACAAATGATTTCTGGCTTACTTCAAAGGTTTTCTCCAGCAGCATTCACATTCTCAGGAGCAGGAATGAAGAACATAGATGTTAGGAGCTTTTCAGGTTTGAGGGTTATCCATGCAAGAACAGTGGAGTTTCAAAGGACAGATGATTAAATAGTAGAGGAGAGAGAATTTTTGAGATAAATGGCCATAATATCAAAACTGATCAAGTTGAGAAGGGAGGTAAGAACACAAATGATAGGCTGAAAATAAGGAAGAATTGTCTAAAGTTGTAAGTATGGAAAACAGGTATGGAAGGAATGGAGTAATTTGAATAGAAGGAAGGAAGGAAGGAAGGAAGAAAGGAAGAAAGGAAGGAAACATTTTTAAGCACCTAATATATGCCAAATACTGTGCTAAGCACTTTACAATGTCATTTGATTCTCATAGCAATCCTGAGAGGTAGGTGCTATTATTATTGTCTTTTCACAGTTGAGCAAACTGAGGCAGACAGATTTTAAGGAGTCACAGAACTAATAAATGTCTGAGATTAGATATGAATTCACTTCTTCCTGATTCGATGCTTAGCATTTCAGATTCTTTAAGAAAGAACTTTAACAAATAGTGACAATATAGTGGAGTGAAGATCATACAAGTTGAGAAATCCATGGACCTATGAGTATAGAGAAGCAGATCATTAATGTGGACACTGAAGTTTTCAATAAAGATGTCAGAGGAAGAAAGAAAGACTTGGGTAAAAAAACATCAAATTCAAAGGAAAAGGTCACTGTTTCCTAGAAATCATCAAGGTCAGGGGAAGACATTAGGAAGATGTTATGAATTTCAAACAGGATCATAGATTTAAAGCTGTAAGGAAGCTTAGAGATTATCTATTCCACACTTCCTCCCTCATTTTTTATACAAAAGAAGACTGAAGCCCTGGGAGGTTAGGTGACTTGCCCAACATCACCAAGTAGTTGCAGAGCCAGGATGTGAACAAGTCCTTACAGTCTAAATTCAGCCATCATTTCACTATACCACATTGGCTGTCTACCCAATATTGGGAGTTGGAAGACTATGATACATGCTGAGGAAGAAGGATCATGAACAGAGAGGATGTTTAGATGGAACAGCTTACAAGTGCTGCAATAGCGATGGGTGTGGTGGGGAGGGAGAGATTTGGAGACTGCCAAATGCTTCAATGAATTCAGAAAGGATGAACTTTAAGACCAGGATTGGATTTAGAAACTAGGAGTCATTGTTAACTTTTAAAAGAACAGATTTAATAGAGTGGTGGAGGTGGAAGTCATATTGCAAAGGACATGAAATAATTAGGTGGCAAAAAGTAGTGACAGAAGGTGGAAACTACTCCCTACCCTAGTTTGGCAATGGAGAGAGGGTAGACAGTGAGAGGGTAAATTAAGAGGGTGGAATAATTGAGAAGTTTGGCTAGGACAAAAGAAAAATGGGCAACAGAAAAAGCAAAAGAGGTGCAGATTGAAGATGTTAGAAATATATGGAGAAATACTATAAAGCAGCAGTCATCAAAACAATACTGGCTAAGAGACAGAAGGGAGGATCAGTGGAATAGACTTGGGGTAAATGACATCAGCAAGACAGTGTATGATAAACCCAAAGAGCCCAACTTTTGGGACATGAATCCACTATTTGACAAAAATTGCTGGGAAATTTAGAAAACAATATGGGAGAGATTAGGTTTAGATCAACATCTCACACCCTACACCAAGATAAATTCAGAATGGGTGAATGACTTGAATATAAAGAGGGAAACTATAAATAAGTTAAGTGAACACAGAATAGTTTACTTGTCAGATCTCTGGGAAAGGAAAGACTTTAAAACCAAGCAAGAGTTAGAGAAAATTACAAAATGTAAATTAAATGGTTTTGATTATATTAAACTAAAAAGCTTTTGTACAAACAAAAACAATGTAGTCAAAATCAGAAGGGAAACAACAAATTGGGAAAAAGTCTTTATAACGAAAAACTCTGACAGGCGTCTAATTACTCAAATATACAAGGAGTTAAAGCAATTGTATAAAAAATCAAGCCATTCCCCAATTGATAAATGGGCAAGAGACATGAATAGGCAATTTTCAGGTCAAGAAATCAAAAGTATCAATAAGCACATGAGAAAGTGCTCTAAATCTCTAATAATTAGAGAAATGCAAATCAAAACAACTCTGAGGTATCACCTCACACCTAGCAGATTGGCTAATATGAAAGAAGGGGAGAGTAATGAATGCTGGAGGGGATGTGGCAAAATTGGGACATTAATGCATTGCTGGTGGAGTTGTGAAATGATCCAACCATTCTGGCTGGCAATTTGGAACTATGCTCAAAGGGCTATAAAAGACTGCCTGCCCTTTGATCCAGCCATACCATTGTTGGGTTTGTACCCCAAAGAGATCATAGATAAACAGACTTGTACGAAAATATTTATAGCTGCACTTTTTGTGGTGGCAAAAAACTGGAAAAGGAAAGTATGTCCTTCAATTGGGGAATGGCTGAACAAACTGTGGCATATGTGGGTGATGGAATACTATCGTGCTAAAAGGAATAATAAACTGGAGGAGTTCCAGGTGAACTGGAAAGACCTCCAGGAACTGATGCAGAGCGAAAGGAGCAGAGCCAGAAGAACACTGTACACAGAGACTGATATACTGTGGTAAAATCGAATGTAATGGACTTCTGTACCAGCAGCAATACAATGACCCAGGACAATTCTGAGGAATTTATGGTAAAGAATGCTACCCACATCCAGAGGAAGGACTGCAGGAGAGGAAACATATAAGAAAAACAGCTGCTTGAATGCATGGGCTGAGGTGGATATGATTGGGGATGTGGACTCGAAACTATCACACCAATTCAACTACCAACAATTTGGAAATAGGTCTTGATCAAGGACACATGATAAAACCAGTGGAAATGTGTGTCGGCCATGGGTGGGGGGAATGCGGGGGGTGAAGGGGAAAGTAGGAGCATGAATCATGTAACCATGTTAAAAATTAATATTAATAAATGTTTAAAATTTTTTTTAAAAAGAACTATATGGAGAAGACTGAGAAACTGAAATCCTTGGGGTGGTGGGAAAGGATGGAATCAAAAGGCTCGCCATGTATATGAATGAACAAGAACTATTGGAAGGCACACGATCTTATTTCAAAAAGCAAAACCAATAATACAGTCCAAAGAAGGCAAGTCTTATTTTCTCTTTCAGATCTCTATTTTAACTTTCTCTCCTAGAACCAGTAAAGAGACACTACAGTTTTATACCAAGGATATTACAATATCATAGATTTAGAGCTAGAAAGGACCTTAGAGATCACCTAGTCCAATCCTCTTTTTTTTTAATGGAGCAAACTCAGGTATCAGAGAGGATAAGGGATTAGCCCAAAATCATATACAAGTAATAGGCAATTGAGTCTTCTAATTCAAATTCCACCACATGGCATTACTTTACCAGTGATCACTGCATGTCCTGACGTATTACATACCTCTAATTTTAATAAGCTAATGACCAAAATAATAGATATCAAGTGATTATAATACAAATTGGTTCTTTGCTTATAAAAATGTAATACAGTTAAATTCAGCAAACATTTGTTAGGTATCTACTAATATGCCAGCCCTGGGATCAGTGCTAGAGATGAAAGACAAATGAAAAAACTGCCCTTGACCTCAAGAAGCTTAATTCTACATTTCCAGTCATCTTGCATTATTATCCCTCCTCCACAGAGTTTGACCTTGTCATGTTATCCTATTTACCCTTCAGCAAACATCACAGAGATCTCCATCAACCATTTCCATGCCTTTACACTAGCTATCTCCCATGCCTACAACAGCCCTTTTTCTCCTCCCTTTGTCAGAATCCCTCATTTCTTTGAAAACTCAACTCAAATTTGATCTTCTGCATGAAGCCACATAGTTTAATGTCTGGCATGTAGTTATTGTTCATCCTTTGTTTTTTAAAAGAATCAGTGACATCATGGAGTGGTGTCTTGACTTGCATGTGAATTGCATTGAAGTGAGGTAGAGTTGTACAAAGTTCTAAACCTCACTCAATCTTTCAGAGTCATCAAAGTCCAAAAATCAAATTGAATGGCAATAGCCCAAGATTAGTGGATGACCTTGGCAACTTTAACTTGTTCATAGTAATCACTTAATAAATGTGTTGCCATATTAATATTCCCAGCCATTCATACCCTTCCTTGCTCAAAATATCTTCTATTCATTGTGTATATATTAAGTAGATATGTGAATAGACATATGTTATCTCTATATTTAGAATGTAAGCTCCTTGAGGACAGGAACTGTTTCCACTTGTGTCTTCATAGCCCTTACATTTAGTATTTTGCCACACATATAATTGTGCTTAACAAAAGAGTATTGTCTGAGTGATAAATAAGATTATTAATAAGTATATTTGATATAGATCTATATATGTATGTATATATAATTATGAAATAATTCAGGATGAGCTTGAGAGGATGTGCTAACAAACTAGGCAAGTCCTAGAGATCATCATTTAAAAGAAAAACCTTAATCTTCTCTAGAGCAGATCCTACTCAAGGGTCAAGCAAGGACCACCATCTTCCAAGGAAATATACCAGAAAACTTGGCTGAATTCTCATTAAAGCAGCTCCCAAAGAGCCCTTTATTTCAAACTCATATCCTAGGGGCTCATTCTGAACTGAACTACTTCTTGGAGAAGGGCAAGGTGAGAAAGAGAAAAGATTTATTCCTAAACTTTTTTGGTTAAATGCATCACCCTCTGTTTCGCCTATTTCAAACTGGCCTGTCTTTATTTTAGGTACAGCAAAGCAGAATTATGGACAATTTTAAAGTTTTTTTTAACTAATTACAAAAAAACAAAACCCCAAAAGATGTCGTTACCTAAAGAGATTTACACAAAATAGCCCCCAAATCTTATATTTCTAGGATGATGGCAGAGAAGTGCTTAATATGCTAAAGGAGTTCCTGCGAGCAGATGCAATCTAGTGATAAATGGGTATGATTGAGACAGAAACAAAAACTCTGACAGCAAAAAAGGTGAACTTAGCCCAATCCTTCACTGGGGAACCGAGACATTAAAATAGATATTCAGGGACACCATTAGTAAGCACACTCTCAAAAGGCAAAGTCTCTGGTTGGACTATCTATTGTAGGGTTTTTTAAAAGAGCAAACTAGATGAATTTTAGTACCTCTGAAAAAGAATGTACTAGCCCCAATTATAAATAAGGAGGCAAGAGTGCTAAACTGTGGTCATCAAGGTATTTGGTGTTGATATCCTCAGAAAGTTATTCTTCAGTACTCTTACCACAAAGACTTTTAGGCTAGTTTGGTTAACTTATATTTGGAGTATTATGTTCTATTCTGGACACTATAATTTAAGAAAGGATGGAGGATATTCAAAGGAATATAAAATTTAAGGTACATTCAATCCAAACCAACAATCATTTATTAATTACCTACTACGAATAAGACATGGGAGAGAAAATTGATAAATGGGCAAACAATATGAACAGGCAGTTTTCAGAAGGAAAAATCAAAGCTATCTATAGTTGTATAAATAAAGGTCCTAATTATTATTGATTAGGGGATTATTTTATTAAAGATATTAAATTATTTTATTTAAGATGTTAAAATAATGTTAAGGTACTACTTCACAATATTAAATTGGCTAATATGACAAAAAAGGAAAATAACAAATGTTGAATAGGATGGAGTTGTGAAACACTCCAACTATTCTGGAGAACAATTTGGAGCTATGAAATTGTGCATACCCTTTGACCCAACAGTACTACTCACAGGTCTGTATCCCAAAGAAATCAAAGGGAAAGAGAAAGGATACATATGTACAAAAATGTTATTTTAGTGGCCTCAAAGAGTTGGAAATTGAAGAGATGTCTTTCAATTAAGGAATAGTTGAACAATCTGTAGCATATGATTGTGATGGAATGCTATTGTGTTATAAGAAATGATGAGCAGGATGCTTTCAGAAAATCCTGGGAAGACCATATAAATTAATGCAAAGTGAAATAAGAAGAACCAGGAGAGCACTGCACATAGTAACAGTAATAGTATAACGGGAATCAACTTTGAAAAAACAGTGGCAATGATCTGAAATATTTCCAAAGGAGTTATGATGAAAAATTCTATCCACTTCCAAAGAGAGAAGTGATCAACTGTAAGTGCAAATTGAAGCATATTTTTTCACTTTATTTTTCTCACTTTTTTGTATTCCAGGTAATATGAAAATATGTTTTGCATGATTTCACATGTATAATTTATGTCATATTGCTTACCTCCTCAATAAATGGAGAAGAGTCTGGAAGTAGGAAGAGAATTTGGACCTGAAAACTTTTTAGAAACAATTTTTTAAAGACATGGGGGAGAGAAAGCACAAGGATAAAATGAAAAAAAAAGCCTCTGCTCTCAAAGAGCTTACATTCTTCTGGGGTGATACAACATGTAGTACAAAGATACATGTGTATGTTTGTATAATCGGTTAAGGACAATGAGGATACTAATTACAGAAAGAGGCAATTCATGAGATGATCTACAGATTTTAAGAGATGACTTCAAGGAGGGAGTGTGTTCCAAGCATAATGATAGCCTGTAGAAAAACATGGAGGTGGAAAATGTCATGTTGAATTGGAGCAGCAGCAAGTAGGACATTTTGACTAGAGGGTAAAATAAGTGAGGGGGAATAATGTGAAAAAAGACTTGAAAGCTAAGCTGAAACCAGCCATGAAGGGCTTTAAATGCCAAAGAGAGAGGAACAGTGGTACAGTGCAAGAAGAGATGAACTTGAGTCAAAGGACCTTGCTACAACCCACAACTTCTAGTTACTACTTATATAACAAATCACGTAAGAGAGGTTAACTGCGTCTCAGTTTCTGCACCTGTAAGATGAAGGCGTTGGACTAGTTGACCCTCAAGGTCATATCCTGCTCTAGATCTATTTCCTCCTAAGTTACCATTTTATCCTAGAGACAATAGTGACCACTGAAGATTCTTCTTCAAAGGAAAACAAGATCAGACATGCTCTAAGATGATAATTTTGGCAAGTGGGTAGAAAGTGCAGTGGAGGAGGAGATACAAGAAGCTAGAAATCCTATTAGTAGCCCAATACTGTTAACAACTGTCCAGGTTAGAGGAAATGAGAGATTAAATCACAATGATGGTCCTATGAATGGAAAAGAAATAGATGAAAGAGATGCTGAGGAGGTTGGATCAAGAAGATCTGTCAAATAGTGAGCATGACATAGAAGAGTCAAAGATGACAATGATGTTGCAAATCTCTTTGATTAGGAGGAGAGTAGTTCTTTAAACAGACCAAAGAAACTTAAAGAATAGGTGAATTTGGATAAAAGATGTTGAATTTACAACATATAATGGTTGATCAAAGATTCTGAATGTATATTTTAGAAAGACTTAGGAAGGTCATAACTGTCATTAAATTAAAATTTGTTCTACTTGACCCCAGAGAGCTGAATTAAGAACAATAAGGTCATGCAAAAAGAGACACAATGTCAGCTGGATATAAGGAAAAACTTCCCAAGAATTAAAGTGGTCTAAAAAGTCAATTGGTGGGGAGCAGCTGGGTAGCTCAGTGGATTGAGAGCCAGGCCTGGAGACGGGGGGGGGGTCCTAGTTTCAAATCTGGCCTCAGACACTTCCCAGCTGTGTGTCTCTGGACAAGTCACTTGACCCCCATTGCCCATCCTTACCACTCTTCCACCTAGGAGCCAATACACAGAAGTTAAGGGTTTAAAAAAAATAAAATAAAAAGTTAATTGGTTACCTAGGGTGACTATAGCTACCACCTCAATGTAGTACTTCAAGCAAACATACTTTTCAAGTATGATGTATTGATAATTATTTGTTAAATTCAACAATATGGTCACTTTGGTCCCTTTCCTCTCCTGGATTCTTTGATTCTCTGATACTATTATCATGTTTCCTTGAAGATTGTGATATTCCTAGAATGGATATTTTTCCTGGAAAGACTCTCTCTCTCTCTTTTTCTCTCTCTCTCTCTCTCTCTCTCTCTCTCTCTCTCTCTCTCTCTCTCTCTCACTCTCTCTCTTTCTCTCTCTCCTTTCCTTCCTCCCTGTTATTTATTTCTGGCCCATATTTTTATCCCTGTGGTTCCTGTCTCAATATCAATACAGTAATCCAACTGTCTGACCCTTGATGTGAAGAGGATTACTAATCCTCCTCCTCACAACATCCTACAACTGTATTTCTCAGAGTGTAAAATAGGAATGTTTCATCCATTTAGTTTTCCCTATATAGACTGTTAGACTTATTTATTTTTAATAATCTCAAAATCATAACTCTGAGAAATCAAAAATTGTGGGTGGCCCAAAGGACAGTAGAAAGTACTCTAATTGAACCAAGGGGTTACAGAATATTTTTATTGAGTACCTAGATATAATAAGGGGAAACTTGGTGACACATTGGGTAGAATACCAGGTCTAGAGTGAGGGAGACACATCTTTCTGAGATCAAATGTGGTCTCAGACATTTACTAACTGTATGACTCTGAGAAAGTTACTTAAACTTGTTCACCTCAGTTTCTTCATTTATAAAATGAGTTGGAGAAGGAAATGGCAAACTACTCCAGTATTTTCACAAAGAAAATCCCAAATGGGGTCATGAAAAGTCAGACATGTTTGAAAAATGACTCAACCAAACATAGTAAGGCACACAAGAGAAGTCATTCAGGAAATACATGATCAGGAAAAGGTATGAAATATGGATCAAAAGGTCCCACAAAATTTAAAAAATCCTAAATTATCAAAAACACATTAAGAAGTTCTTCTATGAAAAATATATTGAGGACCATGACCATCATAACAAAAAGGATGGGCAGGCATAGGTTGCGATCTGCCACAGTGGTGAGCATTCACATGTGATTGAGATCCAGAGTCCATTGAAATAATAAAATGTAAAAGATAGAATCGAATCTTCTTCTATCTGTTTGGACAGGTTATTGATATTTCTGTCAAAAAATTGTCAAATGGACCAGCCTTTGAGTTGTAATTTGTCTTTAAGTGCCAATAGTAATGTATTACTGGCCAGATATTAGAGTAAGCTGGACGAACAAATAATAAATCTAAATAGGGAAATTTTTCATTTCAGTGATGGGCCATCTGTGGAAACCACCCAAGTTTAAACCAGGTGCTCGTCACCTTTTTTTGGCAAACTGATGGAGCCTATAAACTCTTTCTCAAAATACTATTTTTAAAAGCATAAAACAAAACACACAAATTTACAGAAAAAACTGATATTAAAATTTAGTTATCTAAATTTTTAAGAAATCCCCCAAGTTAAGAACTCTTACATGAGAAGTAAAAAGTTAAGAACCCTTTTTGAAAGTAAAAATACTTAGAAAAATAGATTGCCTTAATAGCTTTCTGCAGATCATTCTAATATTCCAGTGGATCTGGGATCTCTCCAATGGAGGTCCTCCTTCCAGTGAGAAAATAACACTGCCAACTCACACCTGACAATTACATGATCCTCTGGTCCATGTAAATCTTCCACAAAGCAGTCATGCTTTCTTTATTTTACAGGTGTGAAGACTTTAGATGAGGCAAATGAGAGCAAGTCTCTCCAAAGGGATAAGGGGGAACTAGGAAACAAGAAGAGTCTAGATTGACTCAAGAATCCAGGACAGGCTCTGACACAAAAGAAAATCTACCGACTCCTGTGTTTATGCTTATCTTCCTCAATGGGGACTGAAAGCCCCCCAGGGACTGTTGAGCCCAATTGTTACATTTTTAAAAGGCTAACCCTGACCTTGGCCTAATGAAATGTAAGACACTATGAACTCTTTCTGTCTCATCTTTCTCTCACTCCTGGCTTGTGGTTACACAAATGACTTCATTTCTAAGAACCCAGAACAAGGGTAGGATCCAAGGAGTGATCAGTCAAGAGTCTGTGTCTTCTTCTATTCATTCTTAGAAGTTAATTCGGGCCAGAGTTTTATGAGTAATTTAGATGCCATTAATAAACCTTGCAGCTAGATTAGAGGTGGATGTGGCTGTATTTCTGTTCCCTGAGCCAAAATGGACATCATGTTTTTAAAAACGGATTTCAAAAACTGGTGATTCATTATTACATTAATACCTCACTAAAACACTGATTTCATGCCACAATGTTACTTTCTCAATGAACTCCCCTTTCCCAGAGGATCCTTTTTTGGTACTTTAATACTTAGATTCCTTTAGAGAAAATGAACAACCTTTGAGAGCAAAGATTGTTTCATTCTTTTTTTGTCTATAACATCAAAGTCTAGCACAATGCCTGAAATATTAGATGCTTAATAAATACGTGTTGGTGGAGTGGCCAGTCTTATGTTGTATCCCCCTTTATGCCAAATATAGATTTTACTAAATTTCCTGCCAATGGAATTTCCCAGATGCTCAAGCTTTCCCATTTGTTGACAATCATGCTGTGAATGGTCCATCACATGTCTATGTAGCATTTAAAATATGACATATTTGTTAAATGTTTTAAAAAATCTCAAGTATGATATCCTATAGCAAATACTTAAAAGGAGTAATCTTTTCCCAATAATCATATAAGTTAAATCCTAAAGGCATCATTATCTCTATTTTACTTATGAAGAAATGAGTCTCCCCAAAGTCACAAAGAAAATGAGAACAGAGGATCCTAAACCCAGAGCTGGAAGGAGCATTAAGAGTCATCTAGTTTATCTCCCCTCATTTTCTAGTTGAGGAAACTGAGGGCCAGAGAAGAAACACGTATTGAGCAAGATCACAGAAGTAGTTAATGGCAGAACCAGAATCCAACAGAATTCACATGACAATATATATATATGTATATATACATATATATATAAGCTCCATATTTAATGCTACTTTAACCATCAAACTATACTATGGTATATACTGCACCACGAAACCTAAATTATATGTCAAGGTAATGATTGAGGTGAGATTCAAGCTCAAAACCCCAAATTGTGAATCCTACTTTTAATCTTTCCTGTGAAAAACAAGTTATTTCTCAAGGTCAATATAATTCCTGATAAACAGGAAGTCTCCCCAATCTGGATTTGAGCCAAAGAAAAAGCACTATGTAATCCACAAAAAATGAATACAGGTAGAATTTCTTCTCAGGGACTCATTCTTACCAGGAAATCATTAGAGACAAATTGGAAAGGCTGTTTTTACCTTTGATGCTTCACGAACGAGTTCCTTTGATGCCAAGGCTGCATTTCATACCAAACAACTGCAATTAGCTTTGAGCACTGTTACAAACCAAGGAAAGCTGTTTACTGTATTGTTTACTCTATTCCTTTTAAATGCCTGAAAAACTGAGTCTATTCCCTTCCTAGAAGCATTATTGTTAAATAAAGGGCTCATCACTGCAGCAGTCTGTCCAATATCTTAAACAGTCCTTTGAAGGGAATTCAAAAGTAACCTTTAATTCTGTCCTTTCTGTTGAAAGTAAACACAACTTCATTGCTCATGATACAGTGCTGGACAGCTCCTGATGACAATGATAGACCAAGGAGATTAATCTTGCAGAATTGTAGGAAATTGAAAAAGGTTAAGGGGGAAAAAATTACTTCAAAGAGGATATGAATTGGATATACTTTAGGAGACTCCTGGAGAAATGACTGATGGGTCTTTAGAACAAAGTTTGTTGTAAAGACAAAGAATAACTCAAGGAGTCATATGGATCGCAAGAATGATCTATGGTACACTGACAGGACAAAGAACCCATCTGGCTTACTAGCTAGCTTTGCAGTGTTTTGCAAGCCCTTGAGTGTCCTCAATCAAAGCAGCAATTGCCAAAGGCCATTGAAACCAAAGGCCAGACTCACTTGACACAGCTATGAAGTGCACCAAGTGACAACACTCTTATTTAATTTGGAATGACTTGTGGAAAAAAACAAAGGATAAAAGAAAAAAGAAAAGAAAATTTCAAAATACAGTAGAATGCACTGTTTTTGTAGTGAGAAAACTGGGGTTCAAATCCTGCTATTGTCATTTACTACCTTGTGATCTTGAGAAAGGTTGTTACCCTCTCTGGGCCTCAGTTTCTTCACATATCAAATTAAATAGACTTAATGGCTATTATGATTATCTTCCAGCTCTAATCTTATGATTCTAAGACCATGATGAGAAGACAGGATCCCAAAATATCAACTAAATCCAACAATTTTATAAGATGAAGTAGTAGACAGAGTGACTTTGAATCGGAAGATATGGGTATAAATCCCACTTATGACAATTTGTCAACAAGAATAAGTCATTTAACCTCAATGAGCCTCATTTTCCTCATTCATAAAAAGGATATAGGAGGGGCAGCTGGGTAGCTCAGTGGATTGAGAGTCAGGTCCTAGGTTCAAACCCGGCCGCAGCCACTTCCCAGCTGTGTGACCCTGGGCAAGTCACTTGACCCCCATTGCCCATCCTTACCACTCTTCCACCTATGAGACAATACACCGAAGTACAAGGGTTTTAAAAAAAAAGGATATAGGAATAACTGTATTATTTTGCCTCAAAGAGTTGTTGTAAGATTCAAATTAAATAACATGTAAATCCTTTTGCAGATTTTAAATGTTATATAGAGGATAGTTGATATTCATAAAATTTCCCTTCAAAAGAAAAATCTGTGGAACTATTCTTTCAATAATTTGGCTCCTTCAAACCTAAACAAACATATTTCACTTCTTTCCCCTATGTGACCTCTGGTCTTACTTACTGTTCCCTAAATTCAGCATTCCATCATTAATCTTTAGATGTCTGAATAGGTTGAACCCTATTCTTGGAATGTACTCCTTCCTCATTTCTACCTCAAGAATGTCTAGTTCCTTTTCAGGCTTAATTAAGGAGCCACTTTTAATACATAAGATTTTTCTTGATCCCAGAAGTTATTAGTATCATTAGTGCTCTCTCTCCTTAATTATATATATATATGTGTGTGTGTGTGTGTGTGTGTGTGTGTGTGTGTGTGTGTGTGTGTATGTATGTGTACAGGCATATGCACTGCACACACAAAACCAGATGTCTATATATGGATAGAAAGATAGATAATTTCTGTTAACGTGTTCTAAACCCTCCAGGAGGCATGTAAGCTTCTTGAGAACAAGTACTTTTTTTTGAGAAGGAAGTATCTTCAATACCTAACACAATATCCTACACATAGTTAGAACTTATAAATATCCATGAATATTTATTGGTGATTTGTTCTTTTCAGAATCTCCTATTGCATAGCTAAATGTAGTTTGTAGTACACTGCACAAAAGATCTATTTATTACATCAAACAGCCTTTGAAGAAATTTCCATTTTTGCTTCTTTATTACATTAATATTACCCATAGTTTTGCCCAAGATTTGTTTTAATCATTATTTTTGCTTTCTGAATTCCTCATTATCTCATTATTCAGAAGAAAGATAGCTACAGGAACACCTTGGGGAGGAACAGAAAATGTTGGCAGATAAAGTGAAAGCAGCATCTTTTGAAGGTCTCATCATTCCTAAAGATCTGATCATTAGCGGAACAGGGGATTGGTTGTCAGAAAATCTGGAAGATGAAGTCCATAAAATAAAAACAGGAATGGAAGCCATGGAATTCTAATATGGAAGTCAGTCAAGAAAACAAGTATTTATTAAGCACTTATTATGTGGCAGATGCTGTGCTAAGCACTGAGAATAGAAATATAAGCAGAAATAAAAAATGCTTGCCCTCAAGGGGCTTACATTCTAATGAAGGAGAGACAACACATAAAAGAGAGCTGAAAAAGCAGGGAGTAGGAGGAAGGTGAGGGAAGAGTCACTAAGGATTTCGGTCTACAAGTTAACTGATGTAATTTCAAGTGTCTGAAGGCCATTCTTACCCTTTCACCTCTTATTTGCACCTCTTCTTACCCTCCAAAACTGGAGCAACCATAGCTTCCAATTCAATTCAAACCCATGATTCTTAAATACTACAATTCTTAATGGATTAATATTCACTGTAACCAGATTCCCACTTTGAAAAAGGTGAATGACATCCATCCAACCTTACACAATTAAATTTTGTAAAGAAAGCAATTGGGACTCCTTTGGCCAATGAATTGAAACTACCCAAGCAGCTGGACAGGCTTAGGCCTCTTGAAATAAGATGACTTAGATTTAGTTAGATTACCAGATCTGTCACCACTTATCCTAGGACAAGATGTTTACCCTTCTTGAGCCTCATTTTTCCTCTTCATCTGAAAAATGAGTGGGGCTGGATACTAAGCTCCCCTAGTTCTAGACTCATGATACTATAAATTTGGGGTTATTAAATCTATTTTACCAAAGACTTTGAAATTTTGTGTTTGGTCATAGAGATTAAAGATTAATATCTTAGAATCAAATGCAGATTTAAAATTTTAATAGAGCAGCTAAGATTTACTATTGCTAACCTTCCTTTCCCTCAAAAAAATAGCAACAATAAAACCAAAACAAGCAAATAAAAGTTTTATTTTTCTTCCATAGAGGAAGCATAGCATGATTTATAAAGTTTAGTCTATCCCCTTCTCCCCAAACATTCATCACTTCTCTGTATCGCTGATGGTGTGGTCAAGAAGTCAGGTCAACAAGCATTTATTAAGTGCCTACAATGGGCCAGGCACCGGACTAAGCACTGGGGAAAACACTGTGTGGTGCAAAGAATACTAGATTTGGAGTAAAAGGTTTAAAGATTCATAGGATCATTGATCTTTTGGAGCTAGAAGGGACTTCTGAGGCCATCTAGTCCAAGCATCTTATTTTACAAATGAGGAGCCAAGTATAAATGATACTGTGTTTGATTTCTTGAGCTATATCTTATTGGCTATGTGACTTTAAACAAAATTTCATAGAATCACAGAATTTGAGAGTTAGAAGGGACCTCAATAGGCATAGGGACTAATCTAATCTCTCTGAGTCTTAGATTCTAACTTTGTAAAATAAAAGTTTTAATGCTTGAATTACCACCCTTATTGGTCTTCAAACAGAAGCTGAATGACCATTGGTTGTATGTTAGAAGAGTTGGATTCTTAACTCCCTTCCAACTCTAAGTGTCTGTGATGCTCTGAATATAAATTAAATATATTATTATTGCTATTATAATTACTTGAATCAAGGTCCACTGTCCCTAAAGGAAAAAAAATAAAACGTGAACCAGTCTCAAGAAAATTAATTTTAACTGATGTATAGTGGCATGGTGTTTTGTTTCAGAGATTAAAACAACTACCCCACACCCACCATTTGAGTTAAAGCAACCCCTTCCAACTTCTATTCAACATTCTTTTAATTTTCTTCTCCCTCCTATATCTGAACTAGTAAAATCTTCCATCTATCCTATACTAAACATTTTAAAGCCCCTTGGCATCTCTATCAAGACCTTTCTAATTTACTCTAAGTCATCCTCGACTCTATTGACACAACACTGTTGCCAGCTGCTAACCTTTCAGCCTACTCAACCTCCTTTTGTCCCACAAGAGACAGCATAGAATAGTGGAAAGAGACTGTCAACTTTGGAGTCAGAGAACCTGGATTTAAATCCTATCTCTGCTACTTGCCATTTGTGTGTCCTTGAACAAAGCACCATACTGTCCTAGGCCTTAGTTTCCTCATCTATAAAATGTGGAAATTGAGTTAAGATTGTTTGAGATCTTTTTTCAGCTCTAGAGCTGTGATCATCTGAAAATCATGCCAGGAACCTACCTCTGACAATTTGTCCCATCTATCCTCCTCCATTTTTTAAATGAAATGGAATTGCCTCTCAAGAGCTATAACGTATGATCAGAATGCTCTAGAGATGAGGGCTCATGATCAAAATGAAGGACAGAAAATAAGAATAAGGCATTTAACTTTATAAAATGTGTCCATGAGAGATATGAGCTCCTCAGGTGACAGCAGGTATGAGGATTATGAGATCTATGAGCCAAAATGTAAAAGATGAAATGTGACCTATGCATTCTCATCTCCTCCACTGCCAAGGCATACTTACTTCCATTCTATCCCCTAGCCTGGTCCCCAAACAAATATATTTCAATAGCCTAGGCAAGAATTAATAGACTAAATTAGTGGTTAAGTGAATAGAGAGGGAATTATGCAATGAGGAATGTTGTAGAGATAGAAACAAGACTGGCAGCTAAGTATGTGGATTGAGAGGAAGTAATAACACTAAAATTAAGATCTTAGATGACTGGAAGAATGGTATTGCCCTCAACAATAATTGGAATGTTAGAAGGAAGGATAGAATTTGAAGTGAAAGACAGAAAATTCTGTTTTAGATTTGTTGGTTTTGAGATGCTTATGAAAGATTTACTTTAAAATGTCCAATAAGTAGTTTATGATGTGAAACTAAAACTCATGTGGGAGATTAGGGCTGGATTATAGAACTGGAGGTCATCTTCTTGAAGATGATAATTGAATCCAGAGGAGCTGATGAAGTCACCAAATGAAAGTATAACAAGAAAAGAGAAGAAAGTCATGGATAAAGCAATGAAGCACATAAATAAATATCCTCATTTGGCTTTCTGGATCACGGTAAAAACATGGGCATCATGAGAGATTACCATGTAGTGCTCATAAGAAGAACTAATGAGAATGAATTGGTTTTACATCTAACAAATATATTCAAAATAGTTTTAAAACCAAAAGAAAGGATAACTAGAAAAATGACTATAACTACCACTAAGCAGCTACCAACTAGGAAGAATAGCATTTGAGTTATTTCAGAGTTCATAATAGATAGAATCAAGAAGTGTCAAACAGTAAAATACATGGTCTCAAATGTCTATACACAGATGACTAAAACTATAGCCCCCCCCCAAAAAAAAAACAAGAGATCCTGAAAAAATGCAAATTTGGCTTTAGTTATGGAAACTTGTTAGGATGAGAACAATAACTGAATATATGTGTCTGTCACTGGGTGTATGTGTTTTTGTGTGTATGGTATTTTTTCATTCAAGAGAAATCTGAGAGATTAAAAAGTAAAGTAGGATAGTATCATATATTAAAAAGAAATATTTATATGCACCTGGATATTTCTAATTAGAGATAGCACTAAGCAGGGAAGCTGTCAATCAGAACCCATCCTTAAACTTCCTGCCAATATATCCTTTCTCATTTCCTTTCTGGTCAAATATTGCTATCCATCTCTACCACTGATAGAGGAAACGCAGAAACTTTCCTCTACTTCCATCCTTAGACTTATTCTCCCCACTCCAATGGACATAGCCAGTCTGATACAGGGCATTTATCCCTCAGGTAAAATATCATAATGACTCTCTAGATTCATGGTCCTGCCACAGACTCTAATGTTACATCCTTAGCATCTGAGTCTTTACATCCCCATGCAGTTGAATACTTCTATATTCGATGACTGTCCCAATTATAAAGTTCTTTGAGGGCATTGTTCATCTTCTTTTTCCATTCATGTCTCCAGTACTTAGCACCATGTTGGACATGAATTAAAAGCTTGATAAATGCTCTTTAATTAATTAATTCATTCATTCATTCATTCATTCATTTTATGTGAAGAAATCTAGGACCCAGAGTAGCAAAGCATGCTAAATAGCAATGCAGGAGAATTTATTTTTCACATACATACTGTATTAATTCCTATATATTAGGGGAAATTACTATGTATTCCTGTGTCTGGGATCTGGGTCAGAGACACCATTTAGTCTGCTACATTTTGCATTTTCTTTATCCTTGAGAATGC
Source organism: Gracilinanus agilis (assembly GCF_016433145.1). Lineage (NCBI taxonomy): Eukaryota > Metazoa > Chordata > Mammalia > Didelphimorphia > Didelphidae > Gracilinanus > Gracilinanus agilis. The sequence continues at coordinate 673,073,600 of NC_058132.1, read as the reverse complement.
TAAGTAAGGTCTTCCTTTTTTAACAGAATTTGGTTAATAAATGAAGGGTGGGAGATTTTTTCCAGTGTACTTGCAAAACTTCACCTGTCAATTTGGGGTAGGACTGAGGCTCTAATGAACTACCTCTTAATTAGCTATCACAAGTTAAAGATGTCTTGGAATGATCAAGGGAGGGGCTGAATAATGAGCTTCTAAAAATCTATTTCTTGGGTTACCTGATGTAGCTCAGGTGGTCTCTGGTCCCCACTTCATCAGTTATGATGATGACCTAACTAGTAAATCTGATATAATCAACAAACATACCCCCAAATCAGTCTCTCGAGATAATTTTAATCATAATAAATGGAAGCAAAAGCAGAAGTAATATTGTCTTCAGAGTATATAATTGAAAAAGTAAATGAAAAGTGCAGAAAAATTGTCCCAAGATTGGCAGAGGAGCCAGAGGGTCTTTGATTATCCAGAGGTCTCTTTCTCTATTCAAAGGAGGATAGTAAATCCCTAACTTAATGATAATTTAATCCTTCAATGATGAAGAAACACCAACCAGGTGGAATTCTTTTCCAGATTGAATTCTCAATACAGGAAGAAAATTATTTGAGGGGTAGAAATAATGGGTATGTTGAGGGGATATGACTTCCAATTTAAAGATTGTGGTGTAAAAGGAGAGAAAAGCCAGAGTATAATCCAATATGAGCAGTTTTCAATCATTCAAAGAAGATAAATTGGGTCATGTAGACCAAAATCCTATAAAGGAATTCCGGGCAAAAAGGATAGAAAATTCTCACGAATGAAATTCTGAAAACACAAAAGGAAATAATTTTAATGAGAAAGGAGATTCCAAGGTAATAGGTGTGAATGCACAGGGAATTCATCAATCGATAATATTTTTTTTAAAAAACCTTTTGAAGAATTCAGAGGCAAGGACAGGTAATAAAGGAAAAATTCAGACATGCAATATGGTCCTGGAGAAATAGCATCACGAATGTGAAGGCTGGTGAGGAAATTTTAGGACAATAAAAAGGATGTCTTGTTAAGCAACATTAGGGAAAAGGAGACCTGATATGGGATGGGGATTCATCTAAGGAGGACCAGAATAACAATAACCATAGTAGAAGGAAAACAGTTTAATTCTTAATTGCTTCTCTGTTCACTACAAAAGAAATGAATAAAAAGGAGAAAACAAAAAAAATTACTGATGGGATATTGATATCCAAGACAAGCAAAGAGACAGTTAAATGGCACTGAGCTGTCTGTGATGCAGTCAAGCCATCTATATGGTTCAGACAGACTGCATCCTATAGGTATCAGCAGGAAAATTGGTGAGTCAGGGAAATAAGAAAGATCACTGAATATCATGAGATTAGAGAAGGTCCATGCTGTTCCCAAATTTTTTATAAAGCCTACATACTAAAAGTAATGACCTTGATTTAGGTCAAAAAAGGCAGGTAGGTGGCAGAGTGAGTAAAGTGTTGGACATGGAGCCAGGAGGACCTGAGTTCAAATCCAGAATGAAGAATTAATAAGTTGTGTGTCTCTGGACAAGTCATTTATCTTCTTCCTGCCTTGGTTTACTCTATCTGTAAATTGAGGGAGGTGGATTAATATCCACCTTCTTTTACAGTACTATTTAAATGCTATTTATTTTTACTATTATTCTGTAAACATTCTAGAACTTATGTTTAACATAGGATTAGTGAATATTTAGAAAAATAAATAATGATTTCAAAGAACCAACATGGTGTCTGAATTATTCTCTGATTAGAGTCTGAAATCCAAGATATATAAGGATTAAGACACATTCCTATGACCAGACTCTCTTTCTAATAGAGAAATGGGGGAAAGATGAATAAATGCTTCTCAAAATAAGAATTGCAAACTACTAATAGTCATATTTAAGAAATGACAATCAAATCAACTCTGAGGTTTTCATCTTGTACCCAGGAAATTGTGAAAGATGACAAAAAAAAGAAAAACAGTTAATTTTGGAGCTGTCGTGGGAAATGGGTATAATGATACACTGGAAATGAACCTATGAATTAGTCCAACTGTACACGTAAATATTTTGGAATTGTATTCAATGACTAAAATGTCTATACCCTTGATCCAGACATCACAGTGTTAGGTATATATCTCAAAGAGGTTAGGAATAAAAAGAAAGCTCTCACAGATGCTAAAATGTTTTAGCAATACATTTTTAGTAGTAATAAACAAGAAACAAAGTAGATATCCATTATTAGAGGAATGGCTGGACAAGTTGAGGCACACAAATGCAATTAAATATTACTGCATTAAGAAATATTTATGAAAAATACAAAAAATAGGAAAACTTATACAAAGAATATGAAGTAAACACACCAGAGAATCATTATACCCTATGACAACATTATAAATGTTGAACAATTAAAAAAAGAAACTGATTGATGTAAAATTATTGTCCAAATGGCAAAAAAAATAAATGAAATTGCAACTATTTCCCTGCAGAAATAAAGTATTATGAATGTTGGCCAATGACTATGATTTCGAACTCAACTGGACTGTTTTTTCTGCCTTTTTAATCTTTTTAATGTGATGGCCACTCACATGAGTATAAGGACACCTACTTATTTTCTAGACTAGTTTACTCTCTCTAATCTATTCTCCCATTTTTAGTGATAGGATCCCAAAGAAAGACTTCCATGACATAGCTCACATAAAATTTCTCCAGATTCTAGCAATAACTGTGATATAAGAAAAAACGTTCCTCAAGCTCATCACTTTAGCTCCTAAGCCCCAACAAATGAATTTTCATTTATATAAACCAGATAGATGAAGATACTTTTAAATCTTAAACATACCCATTTACCTAGTAATGAGGCAAAAGAACTAATAACGATTTCAAAGACACTGCTATGTGAAAGTGAATGTTGAAATATAATTATAGCACGATTCACACATATATCTTAGTCACGTTTTCCAAACAATGCACTCAGTATAAAAGGACAAGAGTGAGCGCCAAAAAAATACAAAAGCTGAAAATCCATTTGCTCATGATAATTTACAATTATGGACTGCAATGGCATTGGTCAGTTGAGAAATGTCTACATCATATGAGGTGGCTTTTCTGCTAACTGCTTATCTGCTGGTCCTCACTATTTTCCATGCAGACAAATATACTTCTGTGCCTGAGCTTGCAAGACATTTACAAGCTCTTTCAACCTCTAATCACCTTTCAAGGAGGAATGGAAGAGGATTATGCTATTGAGTTTCAGAACCATTCTCTTTAAGCCAGAGAATTGTAAAGCTCTTCAGAATGGTTATCTCTCACCACGACTGACCGACTGACCGGACTGGCAAGCTATTTCATTCACCAAGATGCTGTGTCATCCGATTAGAACAAAATTTACAGCAAAACAGCTCACCAAAGTGAGTCTCTTGACAAACCTAGGGAGCTCTCTTCACAGAACAAAGAAACTTCTAAATCTCTTTTCCCTTTTGGCTTTTCCCTCTCACACCCAAGAAGGATAGCAAAGAGCAACAGGCATCTCTAAGTGGTTCCACACCCCTGTCCCATGCCAATAAGAGTAAGCAAGAGCTAAAATTCCATTCTTTTTTTTCAGACAATCAAGAAATCATAGCCAAAACCTTCTTATCAGCTGATCCCCTCCAAAGCTGGGTTTTTCAAAAAGCTCCAAGATAGATGTTTTCCTTCAAAGTTCCCCAATCTCTTGACCACAATAGCTTCTAATCTCCTATATCCTCAATGGCTTTAACCAGAGCCTCCCAGTACATAGTTACTCAACTTTCATTTATGAGGTTCAACTCACCACTTTTCTTCCATGAAACTGACAGTCCTTGTTTAATCATCCTGCAGACACCAACACACTTATAAGGTTTTGTTTTTCATTCCGTGAGTTTTACTCTCTTAAATATTAAAACAAGTAAATGTAACTAAGCTGAGGGACTATAATAATGCTTTGCAGCTTTCCATTCTCACCCTGGTCCAACATCATATTTTATATCCTTGAAAATGTTTCTTCATACTCACAATTTAATAGTTTTTAATAAGTAAAAATTCTTTCTTTGCCCACCACCCTCTTTAGTTATCATAATCAAATGGAGTATCACTCAATTTCTTTTACCAGGTGGTTTGAGTGTGTATTATATTTTATACATAATATATGTTGCATATATATATACATATAAAAACATACCATAGTTCATATCCTAAAAAGTATTTCTTTATGTACATGTTTTAACACTTTTTATTAAACCAAAGTTCTTTTCTGTTCCTTTCAGACATCAGAATCTTCATCTCTGATATCTCTGACATCCTTTGCCAGGATTTTATTTATTTGATTTATCTTTTCTTTGTAGAAAAAATACCTTTTTTCCTGCCCTTTTCATCAGAAATTGTTTCCTATGAAAGTGTAATATCATAAAGCTATTGTATCTTGTAGCTTGTCTTAAAGAAGTAGGGGAGGGATATTATAAATGAAGGTCATTTAAAAGACAAAAGATGTCAATAAAAATTTAGAATTAAGGGACCAGGATGCCTTCAGTAATAGATTTCAGACTAACCTTGTGTTAACTTTTGACATTATTAAACTGGTAATTTGGAGGAATTCCTTAAAAATATTTTATTTGAATTTTTGACAAAGAATTTGGTAAAGTCTCTCATACCATTCTTGTGGGAAAAAATGAGATATGAGCTATACATTATTCAAGCTAGACACATGCAGGACTGGTTAAATGGCCAAGCCCAATAATTAGTCATTAATAACTCTGTGTCAACTTAACAGGAGCTTTCCTGTAGCCTGTCTCAAGGAAAACTACTTGGTCCTAGCTGTTTAACACTTTCATCAATTATTTGGAAACAATGTAGATGCCATGCTTATCGTAATTGCAGATGGCCCAAAGGAAGGAGGAATAACTAGAACAATGAATGACAGCTAGGATTCAAAAAAAAGTCTTGGCAGGATACAAGTTTGGACCAAATCAACTAATTGAAATTCAATGGTATAAAAATTAAATTTTATATTTCGGTTGCAAAAATATTCCATATGTGTATTAGATGAGATGGAGAGAGAGGACATACCTAGAAAGCAATTTCTCTGAAAAAAAAATATGAATTCTAGTAGAAGAAAACTCAATTTGAAATGGCAGCCAAAAATGTTCTAGAAGCAGCCAGTTCCAGAGGGATGGAAAACTCAAGCATGAAATTCTGAAGAAACAAAGGAAAACAACTCTACTAAGGAGGCAAAATAGGAGTTGTCTGATAGAATCAATGTGAAAGCAACTGAACAAAAAACTTAGATTTGTTTTTTAAAAATATGTAAAGAATATGAAAAGAAAAGCAGGTTATAGAGGATAAATATAAAAACAAAACATGTTCTATTGTGAAAGAAGTGTCAGGTCTGGAGGTAAGAAGACCTGAGTTTAAATTTGGTCTCAGATGCTTACTAGCTGTGTGTCCTTGAGCAAGTCATTTAACCTCTGTTTGCTCAAGTTTCTTTATCTGTAAAATGGGGACGAAATAGCACCTATCTTCCAAGATTTCTGAGGATACAATGATATACTATTTGCAAAGTGCTTATCACAGTGCCTCATACATATATGCATATATAAATGTTATTATCCTTATTGTTATCAAAATACTATCAGAAATGCTAATGTTCAAAATGAACTGAAGTTTATAATGAAATTCACACACAAAAAAGAGTAATTTTGGCTATATTGGGGAAGAGGAAAGCATTCAAAGTTAGAATAGGACCACCATTTAGAATGGACAAGATGATAATAATGAATAATCGAGAAAAGGGAAAGCTACTCAATTCTTTTGCTCCCTACATTCCTTGCCAAGGAAAATGATTTTAGAAATATAAATCACAGAATAAAAATGGCTAACATGGGGCCTATACTCCCAAATAATAAGGGAAATAAGAAAAAAGCATCTGGTTGCTCTCAATACATTTAAATCAGTTGGCTTTGATGAATTTCTTCAATATTAAAAGAATAGAAAATTACTTAGCTCCAATGATATCTGAAAGATGATAAAGCAGCAGAAAGATACCATAAGAGTGAGAAGGCAGAGCATCCCCATGTTCCTGAGTACCTTCTATCACAAATAATCAAAGAAGTGATTACTAAATTTCTAGTAAAAGAGCTGGCATGACAGCATCAAGAATAGTTATCCAGGGGCACGTAGGTGACTCGGTGGATAAAGAGTCAGGCCTGGAGATGGGAGGTCTTTGTTTCAAATCTTGCCATAGACATTTCCTAGCTGTGTGATCCTAGGAAAGTCACTTAACTCCAATTGCATAGCCCCTGCTACTCTTTTGCCTTGGAGCCAGTACTTGGTATCGATTCTAAGACAGAAAATAAGGGTTTAAAAAAAGAAGAGAACAGGTCATTGTAAGCTGACCTTTTTTTCCTTTGTGGCAGAATTGCTACACTAGTTGGGCATGGTAATGATATAAAAATAGTTTTCCTAGATTTTACTAAAGTATATGATATCAAATTCAATACCTATATAGCTCATACTTTCCTTGGAGAGGATTTGGAGAGACTAAATGTAATACAGTTAGATAGATTTAGAATTGTTTGAAAGGATGGACTTAGGAGTATGCTGAAGCAGCTTATACTGCTTGACTAGAGCTAGTTGAATTTGTTAAATTTTGTTTAAAAATTGTTTTAAGTATAAATATAATAAAGAATTGTTTGAATTTTCAGTGTGAGCATTTACATCTTTGAAATCAGCAGATGCCATAGTTCATGGCTCAATTTATTGTTTTGTTGATTTCTAGACTTAAGAAAGTGGTGGAAAATATTAATAATGCAGATTATACTTAAAAATGTGTCATCCATACATTATTTTCAGGGAGCCCTTTGTTGAACATTTCCAACATATCTATGGATGAACCTAAGTTAACTACTTATTAATGGTTTGATTGTACCATGGTAGAACTTCCTGTGGACTTCTTCAAGGTATCTATGCTTAGCTCTGTACTATTTAGCATTTTTATCAGTGACTGGATGAAGACTTAGATAATATCCTCATCAAAGGCAAATATGGCACAAAGCTGGGAGATATAGCTAATACAGAAATATAGATATAACATAGATATTTATATATATACATATAGCTAACAATTCTTAAAACAAAGTCAAGTTCCAAAAAGATCTTGACAGACCAAAGCATTGGATGAAAGATGAACCTCAACCAAGATCAGTGTGAAGTTTTATTCTTGGGTTCAACACACCAACTTCACAAAACTAGGATGGAGGAAACATAATAGTGAGCATTTACATAGCATTTCAAGCTATGCAAAGTGCTTTACATATGTTATCCCAGAGTAAATCTGAGGATTGTGGGGTATCATAATCTCAATATGAGTCCACAGAGTGACATGACATCAGCAGAGGAAAGAATCATACCTGCCATGTTACATTCAGAATCTCTCCTTCCTGGGGCTACTTAAAATATACTTTATCTGAAAGATATACCCAATAGAAGCATATCATCTTTGCTCCTGAGTACATCATTTAATTTGGGTTTTGTTCACATCTAGAAAAATAATTATTACTATTATGTTGAAAAATATATCATGTGGGTGATGAAGATGAAAATTATCTTTTGTTTGTCACCTTCCATTTGCTCCTGGCTTTGAAATTTTGTTTTAATATCACTAGCTTTCTCTCTAGAAGCCATTTCTGTTTGAGGTCCTTCAGTTATAGAGAACCTTATATTTGAAAAGCCACGTGTGTGTGTCTGTGTTAACCAATTAAAATATATTCAAACAGACTGGCAGTCTGTGTCAATTATTTGATTTTATATGGGTGCCTCTTTCAGCAAAAATGGAAATATTTGACTCAAATTATTTTTTCCTAAAAGCATGATTTAATCTCACTGTAATATTTTAGGTAATTTTCATAACACTTGTGTGCTTGTCACAGTTTGTCGAGATACATATAGGAACCTTATAGCATATACAGAGGCAAAACCGAAGGGATACATTGAATTATGTATCATACAAGAGCAAGTGACAGATGGTATTATAAAGTTTGCTGAAACACTGGTATTTATACAATAAGCATTAGATATATTTCTCTAGATAAATGAGGTTATTTGCAGGTATGACGCACCTAGCCCTCAAATAAGGGTTTATTTTCAGTTTGTGTGCCTCACACAGCTTATTTTAGAGGCTGCATCTGTCAGAAAGAGGATGACGTGATACAGAACTTCAAACACCATCCAAGGAAGCTCTGTGTGCATTGAAAAATGGGGAGATGCAAAGGGAGCAGAGCAGAAAGGCCTAGGACTCCTTTAGAATCAAAAAATAGAATAAAATAAAGATGAAGATGGCAAGGTTAACCAAGCTCAGCAGAGTCTAGAGATGATGAGAGATTGAAGACTCTCAAAGGGGAAGAATGAGAAGTGATGGCTGTGGGTCAGTGAAAAAAAGATCTTCGGGGCACAAAAACGTTCTTGCGTATTGAGAAAGTAGACTCTTCAAAGGACAGGACATCAGGGAGAGAACAAGTCATCCAGAGAATTACAGCTGGACAGCCAGTGGCATTGGTTGATTCCAGGACAATAAGAAGTCCATTGAATAATGTTGATGCTTGCTCCCAACCACAAAAAATCAAGTTAATTCTTTGATTTTTACAATGTGACTTTATTTTATTCTCCCTCCCATCTACTTTCATCTTTTAATGCCTTAATTATCTGTGACTCTTGCAAAACTTTCTTCAAATTGACTTCATTGACCACTTTCATAGGATTTTACAAATGAATTTAGATTTTAAAACAATATTTGTTTTGGCCACCCTTTCTCTCCACTGGCCAACTAAGCCAAGATTGTTAAGATACTTTTTAAGTTCATGATCAGTAGGTTGTCCCCTTGGTGATGAATTCTTTGACCATTATAACCCATGAAACAATGACCAATTGACTCCTTCAAAAAATCAGGGAAAAGTCTAAAATTCATCCTCTCATACAGAAAAACACAATCTTTGCAGTCTAGTTCTATAAACAACTTTATATGATGCAAATGATTCTTTAAAGGTTACAGACCTGAGTTTTTTTCTAGGTTTTCTCTTGAGAAGTTATCTTGTCTTGCTAAATATTGTGCATGTATGTAGACTTTCAAGATGTCATTTCAGTTTACTAGGTCTCCTGTCATTTGTATCTAAAGCATTTTACAAAACCTAAATGGCATTTGTACAAAACAAACTCCCCATCAATAATAATACTAGTGAATCCCAAAGAAAAATTAAAGGAGTTTGCATTTTCTAGACTGCTTTTGGTTTTACTTCTTGTTTTCAATATCTGCTACTTAAAATGTCTCTATTGTTTCTGCTCATACAAGTTTTAACTGCCATGGTAGGTCTTCTTTTCAAATGGTAATGGATGTATGTATCACAAAAAAGGATATTATTTTGCTTTTTTAAAAAAACAATTAAATTTAAAAATAATTGTTGAAAATTTGAAACAATTATCTATAACCATTCTGAAGTTATTTCCATTTTCTAAAAGTTTCAGGAGATGAGCCCATTAAGTTCTTGCAAAATGCATGATGCTGAGAAAAATAACAGATATTATGGTACTTTCATCCAAAGATTATTTAATTCTCATTTTAGTTGCAATGCAGCTAACAGCAAGATATTATAACTCATCCCTCTTTTAGGCTTTGTCAACTGAAGGTGATATGACAGGCCTCAATAATTCAAATTTGATTTCATTTGTGCATTCTATATTAAATAATTACTGCAATGGATGCACTATCATTTGGAATGAATTTGCCATTTTGGTCTCTCTTTAGTGGACTTTGACTCAAACTTTATTTTTATTGGAAAGAACACAATTTGTATTGCATTTGTATAGTCCTTGTAACACCCTGTAGCAATTTTAAATGGAATTTCTCTTCTTCCCTCTTCCTAGTGAGTTTTATTGGCGTCACAGAGAAATGCTGATGATTTGTGTGGATTTGTTTTATATCCTGCAAGTTTACTAAAATAAGTGCTTCAATTGATTTTTGGTTGACTCTAGGATTCTTTAAGTTTACCATCATACCATATATAAAAAGTGATGATTTTTTTCCGATTCTCTCAATTTCTTTTTTTTGTTCTATTGCTATAGTCAGAATTAGTCAGTACTCTCAGCACTGTCAAAAAGAAATGGTGATAAAAATCATCCTGAATTTATTGGAAAGGATGCAAGTTTATCTAGGTTATCTATAATAGCAGATGTGATTTTAGATATATAGTACTTAGAACTTTAAATATAGGTCTGTTTAATCCCATGTTTTCTAAAGTTTCATTTTGTTGTTGTTACTTTTACAAAAATGAATGTCATATGTTGTCAAAAGCTTTTTTCCACATCAATTGATATAATTATATGACTGTTGATTTTGTTAATAATATGGCAAATTAAGTTTTCTTAAAATTGAACCAATACTAAAATTCTCAGTATAAATCCAATTTAATCATACATAGCATATAATCTTTGCTATATATTGCTTTAGCCCTTGTATGTCAAATTTTTACATTTATAATCATTTTACAATACAATGAATAAAATGAGTAGGAGGAGAAGAATAATTTATACAATAGCAACCATGTCATAAAGGCAAATAATTTTCAAAAGTATAAGAACTCTGATCAATATACAAAGGTTATTCATGATTACAGAGGAATGATATCAAAAAATGTGATCCATTTCCTGACAAAGAAGTCATGGATTCAGGGCACAGAATGAGATATACACATATACAAATATACATACATATATAACAAATATAAGGTATAGCCAATAAGGAAATTTGTTTTTCTTTTCTTTCATTTTTCTTTGTTTTCAAATTACATGTCAATATAACTTTCAACAATCATTTTCTGATATTTTGTTATCCATGTCCTCTCCCTTCCTTCCACCCCTCCAACTTTCCCCAAATAGCAGATAATGTTATATGTTGTACATGTGTTATTATACAATATATATTTCCATGTTCATCATGTCATGAAAGAAGACACATATGATTTTCACTAGAGAAAAATTGATGGAGGAAATAAAATTTGTTTTTCTTGACTGCATGTTTTGTCAAAGACTTAGTTTCTCTTTATTTTCTGTAATGGAATAAGAGATGAGAGGGAGGGAAAGTGGATTTCAATTAATTAAAAAATATACAAGGCAAGGTTCTAGAGATATGGAACTTTTTAATTAGATGACTGTATTTATTTTATTTAATTGTTTACTTTGTTACTAGAGACCTTTCATGGAGGGAAGGCAATCTGTAGATACTTGTATGACGAAAACAAAACCCATTAATAAATTTTTTAAAGAAAGGAAAAAAAGAATTTGTTTATGTGGAAGTTGTACTCAAAAATATCTAATCATTTTGGCCATTGCTTTATGGGGAAAGAGAGAAGGGAGAAAAGGGAGAAGAGAAGTGACGTCTCACATTTGGTTGCAGAACAGGGGGTATGCACACTCTACATTTTGGAAAATTCTCCAAAGGGTTCCCAAGAAACCTATTTGAAAAAGACTTGTCATGCCCAAAGTGTATCTCATCCTCTTTCCTATATTTTCTGCACAATCAATATGAGATTTTTTAAAAGGTATGTCTCTTCTTTCTTTTCAGATGGAAGAAGGGAACAAAGAGTCCATAGCCTTCTTCTCTTGTTTTTAGAACACTAATTCCCCTTTCTTCTGTTAACATCAGCAATTTCTTTATTTATTCCTTCTAACAGGAAAATTATTGAAATATGATTTTCTGAACTCTACCTCATTGGAACAAGAATGAATTGGGGAAAATGGTCCAGGTGGTCAAACTGCCCTCACAGCAAGACTTTATGCATTAGAACCTACCATGAGCAAATCTTCTCAGAGTGCTGGTGACCCAAGATAAGTTTTCCACAGAGAGGCCATTTGGAACAGCTAAGGACCTTCCTTTGTTAGGGAAGGTTTATAACATCCTGTGTACCCTGCCAGAATCCATGGAAGAAGATAGAGAAGGAATCCATTTGGTCATTTCATGACAAGAAACTTTGTTGGCTCACAACTGTAATCTAAAGAGAAACGATGAGTTGGAGGAAAGTCTTTTCAACTCAGTGTGCCAAGCTCTGTGCAAGGCTGAAGATATGAGGGGGAAAATGAAGTCAACTCCACACTCAAAGATCTTACATTTTATTACAGGCATTCTTTGAATATGCAAAAAAGGTTGGACTAATTCAATGAACATTTATTAAGCATCTACCAAGTACTTGGTGGGTTTGGGAAATACAGAAACAAAAATGAAGCAGACATGGCCATCAAGAAACTTACATTCGATTGGGTGCACTCCCTGGATTAAGAAGAATTTTTATTATTTGACCTATTCAATTACATCCAAATGAAGATGTATTAAGCACCTACTGTATACAGGGAATAGTGCTCATCATTGGGAATACAAAGGCAAAAATAAAGCCATCCCTGACCTCAAAGACCTCTCTACAATTAACAATGGTCCCTGGTAACATTTTTTAATTAGTGCCACTATTTTATTTTTATTGTTCTTTTAATACTACATTATATTTTAATATATACTTTAATCACAAATGTTTTCAACCTCAAAATAATCAATCATGAAATCTAGTGTTTACCTTCATCCCTCTTGTTTTATTTTTCCTCACGTAGTCTATAATATAGCCAATGGTGATCTTGAATACTATTCCCGGACAGCAGTGATTGGTCAAAAATATGAACAACTGCAATAATGAAAATGGTCACTCTCATTTATATGGCACTTTAAGATTCATGAGGCACTTTACATATGGCTTATTCTTGTCATTTAAGGTAGTTATATCCTATAAGATCACTGTGAACATTGAATTAATGAACAATGAATGATTATTCCTAGGGGAAAGAGAGCATAAGGTTCCTGTGAGCCTTGGCAATATTTATTTTAATATGCAATATTTACTTTAAACTGTTTATTTTAGCACTTCCCAGAATCACCTGATAGGTGGATTTTCTGTTCTTTTTTCTGGGTGGACTAATGACAAATTAGTAATGAATTAAAATAATTGTATATGAAACTTTTCATAACCCTTAGTTTGGGGAGGTTGGCCATCTTCCAAGATGAAGTAACTCACAGGGTATGAATCTGTTTTAGATTCTTTCTTCTTCTGTTTCAATTCTAAAAGAACAGGAATAATGACATAACTAGGAGCCATGGTAAATGTTGAGTTAAAGTGTACTCTAGCACCATGTTGGACCACAGTCACCCAGCCATGTATCAAGGAGGAAAGGACATGTTGGTGTCCTTAACACCTGCCTCTTCCAGTGATGAAGTAATGAGGTAGGAGCTGGGGTCTCTAAGTCCACCTTCTCCGTGGCTATTTACCAAACTGAGATGTCTTGGGAGAGACTGAATAGTGAGGTCACAAGAAGCCTATATTGGCCTGCACAAGAGGTTCCCAGTTTCTTTGCCACATTCTTTGGCTCAGTTCCTTCACCCTGATCACTCTTTGGAGCATCTGTTTAGATCACATAGGGATTTTAGACTATCTTGAGAGATTGATTAATAAATTAATTTAAAATTAATAAATATTGCCTCTTGAGAATTTCAATCACTACAAACCATATTGGTAATTCATTTACATTGAACTCATGGCCAACAGCACTGTGACTTATGGCTAAATAAAACTTGTCTACCAGGTATTTTTCCCATAAGGCATATCTCAGCCTTCTTGCACTTAGAAACACTACAGAGTACTTTAGCACTACACTTTGGGGTCATTTTTGAAAGCAAAATCACCAACAAAAAGCACAAAGAGAGAAAAAATATGTCGCTAAGTAGATCACAAAAAGGACACTTGTTTATAGTATGAGAGTTAAAATAAGAAGTCAAGGTATTACCTTATTCAAGCTTAGCTAGGATTGTGGGTTTCAGAAACTCAAATTTTCATAATTCTGCATGTCTCAAAAATGGCTGTATTAATTTTGGGGTTATGGATGCATTTTAATTGGGGCTTGGGGGTCTAGAAGAAATTTTAGTGAGTAGGTAAGCTTGTAAAGACAGAGTCTACAAGGAGGGTTAACTACTTATTTATCTCATTAATCTTCCCAATAATGTTATAAGATTGGTGTTATTGTTATCACCATTTTACAGATAAGGAAATTGAGGATAAATAAATACAGAGGCATTTAAAGAGACCTATCATCTTTGGTTACTGTCTCTTTGCCTCTGCCCTCTTGGAGAATATCAGTGACTGTTGATAGGAGTAGAGGTTATTGCTATTCTATTACCTTGTGAGTTTAAAAGTTCCAGAGTACTCATCAACATTCCATTATACAAAAGTCTGGAAATACAATCAGAGCAGAGACATTGGTGTCCCCGGTGAAAGAAGGAATGAGAACTTCATTTGACATTCCAGCATTCCAGAGCAAGGTGTATAATCAATATAGCCTCAATTCCTCAAGGAAAAAAAGAGACCTTTGGGGAATCATTTTGGGAGGACTTTATTTGCCATCTAGTTCCACCTTTAGAAAAGAATTCAGTGAGGCCAGTATCATGAAGGAACTGGCATAAACTAAAGCTACTCTCCTAAGAGATGGAGATAATGTAGGGGAGAATATGACAAAGTGTTGCAAAAGTGGGAGATGACAATGTTGGCACTTTATTCTTGCAATATCTTTCAATTAAATAGCCTTTTCTAAAAGCTACCAGATTTCAAGGGATAAGTGGAACTGAGAGAATAGTCACTGGACACCTAATAAATGGGGGAAACACAGCAAGTGGGAATTCAAATTAATGGCTGTTAAGAAGGAAAACTACCCAGTTACTTAGAGTTACCCCCTGCTCCAGAACGCTAAGGGACAGTTTTAATATTGTGAATCTATGAGAGGAAGATAGAAGATACATACTACACAAACAGAAAACAAAAACAGAGGGACATTACCTTTCTGACTCAAAGTTTTTGTATGAATCCAATGATGGAAGAACCAACCTATCCACGAACCATTTTCCTTGAAAGTGGACAAAGTGAACAGGTTTCAGCATGGATGAAACAGCCCCTTCTGGCAAGGTGGTTCTGACATTACATTGTTATCTCTTTCCTGGACACAAACAAATCTGACTGTGTGAATAGATTATCCTTTTCCATTTTAGAAAGGAAAAAGACAGGTTTTTCATCCTTTAATAAAGCCAGATTCAGTGGAATCACTATCATAATTGTCTGGCAAATTATATTTTTCATCCTAGCTTCCTCTTAAATAAAAAAGATATAGTTGATTCTTTCCTGAATGATCTGGGAGAGGGAAATGCCTTTCTTGCTTTCAGTTACAGTTCCTCTCATTATTTAAAGAGTCAAACAAAATATCTCCATTGATAAAATGAACTGGGGGCCTCTTTTTGATCTCATGTTGACTTTAGAAATTGCTTCCATTTTGAAGGAGACAGATTATTTCACAGAGATTATTTTGATTAACCTGATCACATAAAAGCCATAAAACTATAACATGATTTCAAATAATTTGGAGGGAGTCTATTTTCTAAGATTATTGTGTCAAATTCAAGGAAAGTGTTGCTTCAGTTTTTGCTTTAAATTATTCATCAATTTTTCCCTATCCTTGAAAAACTTTTCACCTATTGGAATGAGAAGATGATCTGACAGTTGCATCTCCTCACATTACGAGAGTAGATAATGACTTTCTTTTCAAATAGAACAAAATTTCTTATAGATTTAATGTTGGGGTTCACACTGTGGGGAAGACTATTGCATAATTGCTTAATACTGGGCTGCCAGGGCTTGTTAGTTTCTTTAACATGCCTTCCAGCCATCTCTAAGTGAATGACAATGATAATGGTTGACTGATGACAGTTAATATTTAAAATGCATCAGCTAATTTTATCCTCATAACAACTCATACTCTTATTATTCCCAGTGTGTAGATGGTAAAACTGAGGCTTTGTGTTTAAATGTTTGTCCAAAGAAACACCGCTGATAATTTTCTAAACTAAGATTTAAACCACATCTTCTTGAGTCTACTTCCACCACTCTGTATGTCTATGACCACACCACATTTTAAGAATTCCATGATGCCATGTCCTTTGTGAAAATGTAGTTTTGTAAAATGGCCAAATGGAGCTAAATGGAATATTTTCCACAAGCACACACCTCCAGACTTCTCCCAATGGTCCTAAAATATTTTTAATGATATTGATATTGGAGATGGAGTGGTTTAATCTTTTTGCTTTAAAGAACAATGAATAATGGAAGGTAAAAAAGATGGAACAGTTTGCCCAATGTCAAAGCCATTTGTTAACAGAGTCTCAAGTCTAGGCCACTTCTGGGTGTTTTCTGGGAAATTCCCAGGTGCCTTCCTACATAGCTGAATGTGTACCTGTATGTGTATGTGTATGTCTATGCATGTGTGTATGTACGCGTGTGTGTGTGAGTGTGTGTGTGAGTGTGTGTGTGTGTGTGTGTGTGTGTGTGTGTGTGTGTGTGTGAGAGAGAGAGAGAGAGAGAGAGAGAGAGAGAGAGAGAGAGAGAGAGAGAGAGAGAGACCTTTCAGATTCTAGGTGGCACAGTACCTCTGGGTCTGGAATCATGAAGGCATAAGTTCAAATCTGAATTCAAAAATTTATCAACTGTGTGACCATGGGCAAATCATTTAACCTCTGTTTGCCTCAATTTCTTCACTCATTAAATGGGAATAATTATAACATCTACTTCCCAGGGTTATGAGGATAAAATAAGATAATAATCATTAAGCATTTAAAATAGCATGGCCAGAACAGAGTAGATACTACATAAATGTTTATTTCTTTCCCCCCAACCTTCCCTCTTCACGTAAGCAGCTCATTCTTCATATCCATCTCCAGACAATCTCTAGGAATCCAAGACACGGTCCATAAGAATGATGGGGTGATTCATTGAACTTTTTTTTTTAATTTTAAACCCTTAACTTCTGTGTATTGACGTATAGGTGGAAGCGTGGTAAGGGTAGGCAATGGGGGTCAAGTGACTTGCCCAGGGTCACACAGCTGGGAAGTGTCTGAGGTCGGATTTGAACCCAGGACCTCCTGTCTCTAGGCCTGAATCTCAATCCACTGAGCTACCCAGCTGCCCCCGATTCATTGAACTTTTAACAATTTGCTTTCAAATAATATTCATAACACATTTATATGATATTTTAAGTACATTCCATCAATAAATGATGAATCATACTATTGCACCATAAAAATGACAAACAAGAAAATCATGAAAAACCTAGAAAGACTTATATAAAGTGATGCAAAATGAATTGAGCAGAACCAGAAGAATGCTGTACACAGTAACAGTAAAAAAATACCATGACTAACTTTGAACAATTTAACTATTTGCAACAACTCAAGTATGTAAGACAACTCCAAGGAAATGGTGGCAAAAAAAGGCTATCACTATAGAAAGAACTGAAAAAGTCTGAATGCAGATGGATGTATACCATTCTTCTTCACTTTCTTTATGAATTTTTTTCTAGTATAAACAATATGTCTTTCACAACATAATGAATATCAAAATATGTATTGTACATATACAACCTATATCATATTACTTAGAATTTTGGGGAGGGAGGAGGAGAGAGGAGAAGAGAAGAAAAGAACATGAGTTGCAGAAAGTCAGGAAAATATTTTAAATTCTATCAGCATGTAATCTGGAAATTTTTTAATTTAATTTTAAAAATTTAATTTAAAAAAAAAACCTAGATAATTTTTAGTTAGAAGGGCTCTGGAGGTCATCTAATACAACAATAACCTCCTTCAAATCCTATTATAACATCCCAAAGAAATCAAGAGAATATCTCCAGCCTTCTAGTGACAGGGAATTGACTTTCTGTAAAGGTAGTCCATTGCCTTTTGGGGATGGCTATCTTTGATTGTTAAAAGTTGTGTTTTCCCTCTGCCTTTGATCCTAATTTAGCCCCTTTGTATCTCTTTAACCCTCTAATCATGTATTAGCTATCCATCACCTGTGGTCACTATTGAACATGAAGAGACATCTGATTTTCTTTAAAGAAAATCAAGAGGTATTTACTATGTACAATACCCCACATTCTTCTATCATAGTAAATCTTCTTTCTTGTCACAGGATCAACAAAAATGACTCCCATTCTTCCTAGGGCTCACTATAATCTCTCAATATAGCCATGTTTTATCCTCTCCTTCACTCTCTTAGCCAAAATCTGGACAGCTTCAGGCAATGGGAAGTCACCATCTGCAGTCAGTTGTACACCACCTCCCTGTGATTGCCACGTTATAAGGCATCTCCTTCTCCCTAGACAGATGGGCCATTATCTCCCTTCTCTCCAATGCTATTGCCTCTCCGTAAATCAGCAGGCAGCAGAAACTCATGTGACAAATGGTTATTGCCATCCCCAAAGCCCAACTGTACCATGTCATTGTTGCATCTAATTGTCACTACATCAAAAAAAAAAATGTAGTATCTCCAGTTTGTATCCCTCAGCTCTGCTGTCAACCAACTCAACATCCTATTTTCAGGGAGGATTTTTACAGTATTTCTGGTGAAAAAAAAATTTAATATAAATATTTTCTGTCTTCTTAATTTTGTACCACTTCTCCCCACCTTCATCCCCACCCCCATCGCTCTCTTTTTTAAACTCTGCTTTTCAAACTGAAAAGTGTGTTTCAGCCTGGCACATAAAAACAATTCAACAGATGTTGTGCCCATCACTCTATGTTTTCTGTTTCTACACAAGAATAGAAAATTGGCTCAGCAAGAGAGTCCCTGTTGATCTCCACTTAACGCTGGTATCATCAATGCTTTCCTCAGAGTTTGCCTTGACATTCGTCAGCCCTGCTACAAGCCAGATGTCATAAAGACACTAAATTGTTTCATTCCATCTCACTTTTAAACATGTTCCATATCTGGTCAGGCCTTACAATAGCAATTTTTTTCTTTTTCAGTGGAACTCTCTAAAAGCATCGCCACTCGATTATTTAATGGTATGTTTTTCTGTTTGTCCCCAATAACTGTCAGGTTTTTTTGTTTTGTTTTGTTGTTTTTGTGCCTATACTGGGCATTCTAGTATTCCAAAAGAAAACTCACCTTCCCTCAGAGAAAATATTTCTAGACTCACAGATTTCTCACATCAAGTATTTTGATATCAAAATATCAAAAATATTGAGTATTTCTAAAATTTAGAAATAGTGATATTTGTAAAAACTGTATAAATAATTTTTGTATGTATTTTGTATGTGTCAGTTCCCCCAGTAGAATGCAAACTGCTTGCAGGCAGGTGCTATTTCATTTTTATTACTGTATCTTCATAATCTCTCATAATTCCTGGCATTTAATAGGCACTTAATAAATATTTATGGAATAATTGATCATAAAGTGACAGCAAGTTTTTTTTTATTTTAGTTTAAGGCTGCTATAGAGTGCCAAGATATTTGTACTAAAATAGAAATGTCTAATCACCTAAATGTTTCACTTTATTTAAATAAATTATAGACTTTACAGATGTTTAAGTGAATTGTAATATTAATTGATAATTATTTATCCAGCACCTACCTGGTGCCCTATGCCATGCTGAGCATTAATGGGAGAAGAAACAGGATTCAGAAAAGGCTGAGAGATTGTCCTAGCCTTCAGAAAGCAAGCAATTTAGCTGGAGAGAGGAAAGGAGTCATATAAAAAAACAACGAGGGAATAGGGTACTTTGTGGAAAGACACAATATCTTAGAGACTCCACTTAAATTACAAGGGATTCAGCACATTGTGATCCAATATCATATCCAAAGGATAATCTCCTGTTAGAGATAAAACCAGCTTTCAGACTAAAGTGTTCTCAACAAGAACACATCAGATTTAGGAGAAAAGATCCAACAATCTTAGTCTTTTCAGTTGGATGCATGTCATGAGTTACATAACCTGACTTTCTGGCGTGAAACAGAAGAAACTTTCACAGTGGGTCTTTTAATTCTTCAACTTGAATTTCAGTGATTCTGTGATCTTACTGATATAAATACTCCTTCAAATGGGGCAGCTGTCAACCCATCCAGACCTTCTTTCTCAACTTGTCCAACTCCTAAAGGATCACAGAATCAACTCCTGTAGAATCAACAGAGACAAGAAGCTCTTAGCAGTGATTCCCAAAGTGGGCACCACCGCCCCCTGGTGGGTGCTGCAGTGATCCAGGGGAGTGATGATGGCCACACATTTTTTATATTACATTCTATTCTGAGTTCAATAAATAGTTTCATAATTTCCAGGGGGCACCAAGTAATATTTTTTCTGGAAAGGGGGCAGTAGGCCAGAAAAGTTTGGGAACCACTGTCTTAGGGTAAGGACCATCTTTTGCCTCTTTTGATTTTCCCCCTCAATATAGTACCTGGCACATTGTAGGTGCTTAATAAATGTTTATTGACTGACTTGAAGAGAATTTTAGAGCTAGAGTTATTTAATTTAGTATAGTAAATTTAGAGTTTAAAACCTGAAATTAAAAAGACCTGAGTTCAAATCTGACCTCAGACACTTTCTAGCAAGTCATTTAATCCCATTTGACTAGCCCTTGCCCTACTGTGTTGGTATTGTTACTAAGACAGAAAGTAAGGATTTGGGGTGGAGGAGAGAAGGCACCAAGAGTAGAACTAGGAAAACATTGCAGCAAAGATCAATTGTGAATGACTTGGCTATTCTTAGCAATACAATGATCCAAGACAGTTCCAAAGGACTCGATAAAAAATGTCATACACCACCAGAAGAAGAACTGATAGATTCTGCATATAGATTGAAGCACACCATTTTTCACTTTATTTGCCTCACGAGTTTTTTTTAAGTGATATGTTTCTTCTTCCAAAATATGATGAATATGGAAATACGTAATTACACAATAGCACAAGTATGACCTATATCAAATGGCTTATCTTCTCAGGAAAGGAGGAAGAAAGAGAGGGAAATCTGCGAGAAAACAAATATTACAATTTTTTCTAAATGTAATTGCGGGAAAATAAAATATTACTAAAAAAAGATCACCAAGTTTAGTATCTTCATTTGAAAGATGAATAAACAAAGTCCTGGGTGAAGTATTTTTCCAAGGCCACCCATGTGATGAGCGGAAGAGACAAATTCTTCTGATTCTAAACTCAAAACTAGAGGGGGAGCCAAAAATGGCCAATCAGAGGTAGCAACTCAGGGAAGAAATGGGATCAAAGTTGATAAATATCAATATGGGAATGGCTGAGCCAATTGTGGAACATGAATATAATGAAATATTATTGTGTTGTCAGAAATTATAATTATGATGAAGACAGAGAAGTATGAACAGACTTGTATGAACTCAGCAGCATTTTTATATCAGTTTCAACGTTTGCATATGTAGGAAAATATAAGTGAGGTAATGAGGTCACCAGGGATATTATAAATTAACTAAGGGGTTTGTGGGAACACACTCTGGGATTTAAGAGAGACTAAAACTGAACATTGAAGACTTGTACAGCTAAGCCACTCCCAACTGAAAAATAACAGCCAACTGTCACTCTGGCCAGAGGCCTTAAATTCAACTGACAAGGTAACAGGATGAAACTGGGTTTATTTAGGAACAACTAAGGAGGGATAGGAATGACGACTCTAAACCCTTAACACCTGATAACAAAACCCACAGGGACAGGGAAGGACTTATTCTACTACACTAATCTAAGTGATCTAAACTAACAGGGCCCAAGGAGCTGTAAATGGAGTCTCTGGGTTTCTGCCTCAAACCTGGAACCTGCCAGGTTTGAGTACAAATAAGGGCTTTGTGGCTTTGGGATTCTCACTGCGATCCACTGATGATCTCTGGATGCCAGGAGTCAAGATGATCTCAGGTACCAGGTTGTGAGGTTTTGCTTGAAGCGCTGTCCTCCAGTTCTCAAACTTCTCCTTCTTCCTTTGGCACTGTAGATTCTTGTTCTTTTGCTAGATGCCACACCACACAGGATCCCAGGGGAAAACAGGATGAGGGTCCTTTGCTCTGAGGTCTCCCAGGCTGGCAACAGTTTCTTGCCCACCACTAATGGAGTCCTCACTCAGGGCACAGACAGACTTCCTCCTCCTTCATTCCAACCTGGAATTCCCAGCTCCAGCTCCTTCCTGCTAGGCACATCCTAATCAATACATAATCAATACCTAATCTAATCTTCCTCACAACACAACCACTTCACATATCATCTCACTGATGCAGAATGAAGTAAGCAAAGCCAGTTCACAGTAACTTGTTGCTGTTGTTCAGTTGTGTCAGACTCTTCATGAGCCCATTTGGGGTTTTCTTTCAGAGATATTGGATGATTTCCTCTTTCCTTCTCCAGGTCTTTTTGTCAATAAGGAAACTGAGGCAAACGGAGTTAAGTGATTTGCCAAGGATCATGCAGCCTGTAAATATCTGTGGCCAGATTTGAACTCAGGAAGATGATTCTCCCTTTGACTCCACACCTGGAACTTTATCCATCTACCTAGATCTATGCACAATGACTATAATAATGTAAACAGGAAAAAAACCCTACAAAATGATTAAAAAGTGAATTTTTGCCACCTCAGGGAGGAGGGGGAAGAAAGGAGGGAGAGAATTTGAATCTTTAGTATCAGAAAACAATTGTCAAAAATGGCTTCTATATGTAATCAAAAAAATAAAATGTAAAAAAAATATATTTTTAAATGAATGTTACAAAATTATGAAGAACAAACATGGTACCAATGAAGAGACATGAGAAGTCACCTCACCCTAGTCCTTTGTAGAAATGAGAGGGCTAAGGACATAAAAAATACATATGCTTTCATATTCTTTTGATGTATTCAATAATTTTATGTATTTTTCCTCCTCCGTTTTATAAAAAAATATTATCTGTTATATGGTATGGTTCTCTGGATGGGAAAGGAAGAATTCAGGGAGGATTTAGGTGAAGCAGAAGCAAAAGATAGCAATAAAATTTTTATTTTAAAAATATTCTTTAACCCACTTGGGCCCACCAAGGATCATACACATACCATTGACCCTTGTTCCATCTGCAACTTTAATTACTTGGAGATGGTGGTGCTGGAAGACTGGTGATGATACAGTATTGCAGGAAGAAGGTTTATTCTTATAAAATGAACCTTCGTACCAAGTAGCAATATGAGATTATCTGAGGCACTATACAGATTGTTCCGAAAGCAATCTGGCCCACTTTTTTCCCTACTTGATTCTGAACTAGATTCACTCTCTATCCACTGAGATGATATCTATAAAAGCATTTAGCATACAGTGCCTGGCATGTAGTAGGTGTTTAATAAATGCTTCTCCCCTTGCCTTAGTCTCATTTCATAAAGTCTATCCCAAATACATGCACAGCTATGGTCATTCAATGGATTCGGGACCTCTACAACAGCTCATAGTCTGGAAAATAGTTTCAAGTCAGTGATTTTTCTTGTATGAATTATTAGATCAACTTTCTTCATTAACCATGTAGACATTCAGGAGACCCTTTAATGTCCTGAGATTTGAAGCAATCACTGCAATGCCTCATGAAAATAAAAGCATCCAAAGGCCTCATCTATTGTGGGAAATTGTTTAAGATTCCCTCCAGTCTCTTTGTTGAGGACCTGTCTCCTTGCTTTATACTACACTTTAGGTTATTATAAAAAGGAACATTTTGGGTTCAGAAAATAGAGGTCCGAAAAGTCAACACTTCTTGCCCAACATCCTACATGGAGTGAATAGCCCAGCCTAGATAGAAACCCAATCCTTTTGAGCCCAAATCCAGCGCTCATCTCACTATATGTATGAGTGTCACTCAAGATGAAAAGGCATGAGGAGCTGGTGGAGTTTGAGCCCAAAATCACAAAATCGCAGGTTTACAAAGTATCACCATCTATCCAAGGGACAAAAGAAAACCAGTTGGAATGATATAAGGTATTACATGTAAAGGTAATAAAATAATTCAAGAAAAGAGAGTCACCAAACAAATTTCTTATTCCCAAACTATGAAAGGTAAGCAGTTCCATTCATTCACTCATTCAATAAGGATTTATTTATATTCTTATATTCATGCCACTATGGTAGAAAATGGGGCCATGAAGGGAAAAAAAAGAAACAGCTTCAAGAAACATGTTCTAGGGGATGAAGGACAATACATACAAAGATAAACATCATGTACAAAGTGATTGCAAAGCACTTTCAGGGTAAGGAAAGGCACTAATTGAAGGGATCATTAAAGTGTTATTTCTCTGCTTTAAATCAATGAGAAATTGATGGTTAACAGCAAGAGAAATTAGAAACTCTCCTGAAAGAGGCAAAAAACTTCTAGGGAGGAGGCAAGAATTAAAACATTAGAGAAAGGCCTACAGACAGACACTGATTGGAGCTAGATGGGGATTGTTATTCTTCAGAAGAAACGATATTGAATCTATGGAGCTCCCCAGAAGCAAAGACTCAGACATAGCAAGCATTTCTGCATTTAAATGCAATAAAGTGTACGACCCTACTTCTGAGGCTGCACAGCTGAACTAAATGTGAATTTAGACTTAGAAGCAGAATTAAGCCACTAACAACTTCAAATGCAATTGAGTGTCTCCCAGCTATGAGGGACTGTTCTAGGGATACAGAGAGAAATGAAGTATTTGCCACCCTCGAGGAACTTATATTCTGCTGATATTCATGAACAGATGAATAAATACTAAATATATACAAATTTATTTCAAGTGGCACCCAAAGCACTAACAACTGAGGAGGTCAGGAAAGTAAGTCCACATGATGTAATAGTACTTCAGCTGTGTTTTGTGCAAATCTGAGATTCTACAATCAAAGGAACAATCCAGGGGATCCCCTTGGATAAAGATACAAAAGAGGGAAATTACATGTCTTACATTGGAGAAAAGAAGCAGGACAGTTTGGCTCTCCTGTTCATAGTTTCAATTTCATTAGATTTTTAATCAGAGACCATCTTAGAATGTATTTAGAATTGGATAAAAAAGGGAATGACAAGAAAGTTGAATATGGAGAAAAAAACAATGGGTTATTCATGTTTCAGACAAGTATAATGAGCTCGATCTGACTCCCTCCTCTAGATCCAAGCAGCTACATCATCTTCCCTTTAGGGTTCCAAGGTACCCTGAAATGGTTGGGATGTTCTTCTTTGTTCCCACTGGCTTTGTACAAGGTGCCCAAAGACTAGTGCCCTGGTTCCATTGAACTAATTAGCATCAAGTTTATAGAGACTTCTACAAAGAGCCATTTACTTTGATAATAGAGCCAGAATAAACCTACGAATACCATAATTCTTCCCTCTAAATATCTCAAGGACACAATCTCAACTCAGTCCTGGATAAACAAGTTCAAATCTCTCAAAATATGTCCTCATCCCAATTCCCAAAATTCCTTCAAGTACATATCAATATTACACTGACTACAAAAACCTAGTGAGTGTGACAGAAAGTCCTTTCAATCTTCTGAACTTACAATGTTAAAGGCGTTTATCTCTTCTCCTGAAATGGAAAGAAATCAATGCTGAAGCCAAGGGTCAAGGCCCTTTAACAAGGCCACATAGCCTGAGAGGAGAGAAAGCCCCAAGCCCTCTTCCCTTGTAGTTCTCTCACCAGACACCATGAGCAAAAGAGACACTGAGATCCCTAAGAGTGCTGAGATGAAGAGACTAAGCCTAGGCTTCTCCAGACCAATAATGGAGATACTTCCATCCCAGCTGCTCACAGACATATGAGAAAACCTCTTCCTGACCATGTGGTTGGCAGATGAGTGCCATTTTCAGAATTCCTACCCTTGCTTCCCATTAACTCCAAGGAACTGCCATTATGTGGTATCATGATTCCCCCAGAAGCAGGCTTCTCAGCTTCTCCAAGCAGGAAATTTGCATCAGCCTAGCACACTGCATGATATGACTCACACATGTGCCAGTCCCCAATACACAGACAAGTAGGAAATTAAAAAACATATTCCCAAGCCTGAGGGAGTAACTAATGTGGTAGATTGTTAAAGACTGCTGGGAGGAAGGAATGGCAGGGGAATGGATCCCTAGACTCTAATTAAATCATATTTGAACACACCAAGAAGTTAGAATGTAGTGCCAGCTGCAAAAAGTTTGACCTCATTTTAAGCTCAATGTGATTGATTTTTAAAGATTTAATCACTTAGCTTCTAGGGTTTATACAGTCTGTCCCACTTGGTTCCTTAGGTTAGATCATGGCACTTTTGAGCCAAGGTTAGTTTTCTGGACCCCCAAATAATTGCACAGGTACAAATTTGTCCCCAGCTAGTAACCCTTACAAATCATAAATAGATGACTCACATGGCATGTTTCTAATTACATTGTTGTGCATAAAAGAAGGCACAATTCTCATTTGTGAATTATTTTTAAAAAAAATTCTTTGCTAAAGTTGCCTTTAATTTGATTAAAAGACATACTTATCAACTTGTTATTGTTTGAATATATCTGAGGCTATAACATAAACTTTGAAATATTTTAAGAACTGTATTTTATTGGGGGGAGCTAAGTGATGAAGTGGATAGAAAACTGGTCCTAGAATCAGGAAGACCTGAATTCAGATCCAGCCACAGACACTTAATAACTGTATGATCCAACAAAGTTATATACTATTTGCCTCAGTTTCCTCATCTGTAAAATGATCTGGAGAAGGAAATAGCAAATCACTCTAATATCCCTGCCAAGAAAACCCCAAATGATTCAGATATAAATGAAATGACTTGAACAACAAACATCAATATTTTATTTGGAAAAATGTTTTCATGTGGAATTAGGAAAGAAAGCCTGAAAATTTAAACCACAGGATTTACTCACATATGACCTGGAAAAATCCATTTTGAATGATAAATGCTTTACTATATTAATAACACATCTAAAGTCAAAACCAAACTCCTTGAGAACAGGGACTGAGTTTGGGTTTTTTACTATGTTTTTGGTATCTTTAGCACTTGGGATGATGCCTGGCACATAGTAGGTACTTCATACATGTTATTTATTATCAGGTTGTTGTCACGTTGTTGACTTGACAACTTAAAATTCAAAATAAAACAGACATCGATATATAGATATATACATAAACATGGATAGATACAGATATATATATATATATATATATATATATATATATATAAACATTATCTTTAATTGATCCCATTCATATTCTTAGAGAGACAGCATGTAGTAAATCTATGACTTGCCTGAGGAATAAGTCTTCTTTCTTGTTTGACAGGTAATAAAAAGGGGCAGCTTCTTATATAGTCTCAAAAAAGGAAAGGGAGCTAGTAACTAAAATTCACTGCTTCTCTCTTTTTCTTGCTTCAGTAAACACATGTTATCATTTTAGTGAGCCACATTTCTCTCTAGCAAACTATATCATAACCCAAATGAAACTGATGAACTCTGAAATACATTTCACTCTAAGAGTCAATCTCCTCAAACACCATTGCAGCTATTGGCTTGGTTTCTGGGAAAAGGAGTTAACAAAACAGTATTTTGAAAATTAATTACTTTGTTCTTCATTTCTGATGAAAGCAAACAAGTATCTGGGTCTGGAAAATACAAATAAAAACCTTCCCTTGACTTCTTACATCCTGTCTTCAATTCTCTTGTCTTTCACTGCCATACTTATCGAGTGAATGTTCTATGTGTTTTTTCTCGATTTCCCTACATACTCTTTCCCAAGATCTGTCTTCCATCAGTGCCACCCTACTGACACTTCTTACATTCTCTCTTCAACTCAATTCATTCTCTATCCTGCCAAACAATTAATCTTCTTTAAACTCAACATTTGTCATGTAACTCCTTTGCTCAAAAACCTTCAATGACTGTCTCCAAGACAAAGTTCAAATTCCTCAAAGCTTACATTGGAGGTCTTCTCCCATCTGGCTACGAGCTTGATTCCCAGCCTTTCCCCAGTGTATCCCAACATTAATGCTCAGTATCAGTTTAATTCAGTTTCCTCACAGCCCTTGGACATGCTTTGCCCTTTGCTTCCTCTATGCTGATGGAAAAAATATTCACTTAATATCCAAAGGATGCCTAGATTAAGGCTTATCTCCTCCAGGAAGCCTCTTTACACCAGACCTACAGACAGTAAATGATTAATTATAAAATGAGTTCTATAAACATTTGGCTGTATGAATCTAGGGAGAAGGGCTTTTGTACGTAAGGCATTTTGTAATTAGATAAATATATAATTTGTTAAACAATTACTATGTGTCCAGTTAAGGATACAAGCAAAAAATAAAATCCTTACCCTCAAAGAGTTTATAATCTAACAAAGGAAGATAACATACAAAGAGTGTGCCAGACACTGGAATAAGTCCTGAAGATGAAAAGATAAAAAGAAAACTATCCTCATACTCGATGAGATTAAATCCCACTAAGGGCTTATAATATCACTTAATAGCAACCATTTTTAATTGCCTACCATGTGACAATCACCTAGAACATACTAGATTTTAAGGATACAGGGGGCAATGCAGTACACAGAGAACCAGGCCTAGAATCATTAAGACCTGTGTTCAAAGCTGGCCTCAGCCACTTATAACTGTGTGACCCCAAGCAATTCACTTAACCCTGTTGGCCTCAGTTCCCTCATCTATAAAATGAGCTAGAAAAGAAAATGGCAAACCACTCCATTGCCTTTGCCAAGAAAACCCCAAATGGAGACATGAAGGTCAGACACAACTGAAAAATAAAAGAACAAGGGATAAAAAGGCAAAAATGTCATGATCCCTTCCTAGATTCCATTAAAGGAAGCAACATATGCATATATAAATATATATACCATCTGTATAAAATAAGGCAACTAAAGCTGATAAGATGATGATAACACTTTCAAAGTGCTTCAATATTTTCAAGAGATTAAATCATTTCATCCCCAAACAATCTTGGCATGAAGGTGTTTACATTCCCCTCATTTTACATATGGATAAATTGAGTCACAGAGAAGCTCAGTATCTTACATACAGCTAGGGCGTGCCTAAGGCAGAATTCTAAACTCAAGTCTTCCAGACTCCAAGTCCTGTGTTCTAGTCACTGTGTCACTTGGCTGCCAGATTGTGGAGAAAATGAAATGTCAAACAGAGAATTTACATTTGGTTCTCAGGGCAATGGGGAGCCACAAGACCTGCTTGAGAAGAACTTAGTCAAATTATGCTTTAGGAATATTACTTTAAGAGTCAAGTGGAAGACAATTTAAAGAGACAAAGACAAATTAGGATGCTATATCAATAGTCCAGTAGAGACCTGAACTAAGATAATGGTGCTGTTAGTACAAAGAAGCGATTGATCCAAGAAACGTTTTAATCATGGAATCAACAAGACTCCTAAATTGATCAGATAAGTGGACTGAGTGACAGTGATCCTTAAGGAGAAACCAAGGTTAGAACGGAGTCGCTAGAATCATCATGGCGCCCTTGAGGAAAGCAGGAACCCAAGGAATACTGAGAAGGGGCAGACAGAGCTTCACTGAGGAGGTGACACCAGAGCTGGGCTTTGGAAGATTCTGCTAGGCAAGGATAAAGAAGGCACATCTTTCAGGTATGGTGGAAGCTGTGACTTTGGGGAATACACAGACTCATAAAACAGAGTGTTGAAGTGTTAACACCAGGGAAAGAGCCAGAAGATGCATCTGGCTGGAACATAGAATTGGTTAAGAAGAGTCGTGTGAAATAATCATAGGAAAGCAGAAAAGAATCAGGTTGCAGAGGGCCTTAAATGTCACACCATTATGTTTTTGTTTTATCCTAAAGGAAATTGGGAACCACTGTTTAGTGTTATACAGGGAAGTGACACCATCAGCCCTGACCTTTAGGAAGATTACTTTGGCAGGATGTTTTGTAGAAGGTAAAAACTGGAAGAAAGAAGAACAGCATCTGATTTGGCTAGAGGTAATGAGGGACTGAACTAGAGACACTGCAATGAGAGTGTAGAGAGAGATAAGGTCTTAATGAGGGTAGAATTAGTGTGACTTGGCAACTGATGGGATATTGGGGGTAAAAGAAAGGAAGAAATAAAAGGTAATTGAAGTTTATGAACCTGGATAAATGGAAACATAGTCATTCCCAAAAGAAATAAGGAAATTTGGAAAGGGTACGAGTTTAAAGGAGAGGAAAATGAATTCAGTTTGAGATGCCTATGGAATAGCCAAGAGATGATCTCTGATATGCAATTGATACTGGGTGGAGAGAGGCTATAATTTTTTAAACGTTTACTTTCAGTCTTAGAATTAATACTAAGTATTAGCTCCAAGGCTGAAGTTTGTAAGGACTAAGCAATGGAGTTAAGTGACTTGCCAGAGTAACATAGCCAAGAAGTGTCTGAGGCCAGATTTGAGGCCAGGACTTTTGATTTCTAGGGCTACCTCTCAATCCACTGAGCCACCTGGCTTCCCCCTGGATTATGCTTATGCTATTCATTAAAGTAAATATAATTGAACCTTTGGAATGAGATCTCCAAGGCTAGGAATGTATTATAATAGGAAGCACTCAGATTTGGGAGCAGTAGACAGGCAGTGGTCCAGCAAAAGAAAATGAGATGGTATAGTCAAAAATGTAGACATTAAACTAGGAAAGAGCAATATCACTGGAGGAGAAATAGTTCAGAAGGAGGGAATAGTCAACAGTACCAAAAGCTTCAGGGAGTCCCAGAAGGATGAAGACTAAGAAAAGATTATCTCCTTTAGCATTAAGAAACCATCGGTAACCTTTGACAAAGCAGATTCAATTTTGTGATTACATCAGGAGCGAGGCTGCCAGGGGATGAATTTTTGGTCCTCTATTTTTACATAGTGTTTAAAGTTTTTATGTCTGCCCTGACTGGCAAGTAAGTCGCTAGAGAGCTACCAGAGAACTTTATAAAACTTAATAGTTTCCCACAGTTGGTACAGGTTTTGTTAGGAGTTAGAAAGGCAGCCGTGATGTAATTCAGAGAACAATATAACTGGGTATTTTTGCCCTATGCTTAATCTGTTCAAATATTTTAATATAATTTAATATAATTAATTTATATAATTTAAATAAATTAAATATATATTTATATTATATAATATATTTTATATATATCATATATAAACATAAAAATAATAATTTAATATAATTAATAAAATAATTTAATATAATTAATATTTCTAATATAAAATAGGTAGTACATTTTCCTAGTCTACACTCATGATTTCATCAGTGTAAAGGAATTCTGATACAGAAAGAAGGTTGTCTTTGCATATTTCTTCTTTCAAGCCATCTGAGCTCTATAACTTTGTAAAATTAAAGTTTGTGTGTGGTTGTTCTTGATCGTTTGGATTGTTGTAGTCACCATGTATGTTGTTTCCTTGGCTCGGTTTACTTCACTCTGCATCAGTTCATATCGATGTCTCTATGCTTCTCTTGTATTCAATGCATTTATCATTTCTTAAAGCATGGTAATACTCCATTACATTTATGTACCAGAGTTTTGTTTAGCTGTTCTCCAATTGATGGGTAGGTACTTTGTTTCCAATTCTTTACTATCATAAAAAAGTGTAACAATCAATACAAGATGTCCCAAAAGTCACAGTACAGTTAAAGCCTCATAAACTTCCTTCCCTTTCTCTTTCCTGGGCTTTTATTCTGTGATTCTTAGCCCTTGCACTTATTTATTTAGTCCTCCTTTAGTCTTGTATTCCTCGAGGATCAGTTTCTCAGGTATCTTTTTGGAATTCTCTCTTCTAAAGAGTTTCTATGTTATTGTCTTGTAGATACAGTCCTCTGTCCTTTTTTCTATTGTGTCTCACTCTTAGAAATATAAATTTCTGCAGGTTATAAAGAGGATAAAAATACTACTCCATAGCAAGAATTTTCCCATGTTCCTAATTTGTAGTTCATTACTATCCTTCACTTTCACTATGATCATTTTTTCTCCTATGAAATGAAATCTAAGTTCATGCCTTCCCACTCTTTAGGGAATCAGTTGCCCATCAGGATATCTGGTTCACTTTTTCCTGAGACAGGATAAATGGATGAATGATCCAGATCCCTACAGATTATTCACATTGTAAGATCCCTATTTCCATTTATAGAATGTATCTTTCCCTATGGGAAACTTCTTCAGTGGAACTGTTATACACAACTGAAATGAGATTTCTACTTTATATTTCCTCTTTTTCAATTTTATGCTTTACCTTCTCACCCATTCTCCTATAGGCACCCCTTTCTTTGAGAAACTATATTAGTTATATTCCCTTTGATGTTAATTTTTGACTTGATTAGGATAAAACACATATATTCTATCTTCCTTCCTTCTACCTTTTATGAGCTTTCCCATTCTGAAATTTAGTCACTCACACACAGACACACAGAGGAAAATAAAAATCAATTCACCTCTAGGCAATGTTGTAGATTTAGTCCATGACATTTTAAGACTGTTTGTTCACCTTCATTTCTTCTATTTCAACTCTGATTTCATCCTAATCTCCTTTCATACTTTTAGACAAAAATCTATCAAAAGCATCTTAGTTTTTCTTTTTGTTATTGTTATCCCTGGTTGCTGTACACTTGTCTTGTGTTGCTTGGGGTGTTTGATAAGCAAATTATTTGTTTAGGTGCAGTTTCATTTTTAGGAATGATTCAAACAACTCTTTTAATTAAATTCCTATCATTTTTCATTAATAGGCTCAGATTTTCAGAGTATATTGTCTTTGGATCACACCTTCAATTCCTTTACTCTCTGATATATATTTTTCATTCCTTCTTATTTTATCTGGAGGGTACAAAATAATTCCATATTATTTGAATTTCTTTCCCTTTATAGCTGAAAGTCCTTCTTCTGGTCATTTGAAGAATTTATTATTTGTCATTGGAATTTTTAAATTTAGCCACTATGGGCCTTGCAATTTATAGTATAAGATTCTTTCAAATGGTCCTTTGTTTTCTGAATATAGAAGTTCTGGGCAGTTTTCTTGTATTATTTATTCGTGGTTTTCGGCATGTCATTTTCTTACAGGAGAATGCTTAAGGTGTCTCTTATCTATCCTTTTAAATCAACAGCTTTGTTAAATATAGAAATTATGTTTTCTTTTCATGTAATTAGTCTTTGCTTATCTTCTTCCAGATTATCCTTTTTCCCCTCAGTATAATTTCATTCCCAATCAAATCAGTTGTTCTGGCTTTTGAAGGGTCTTTTAACACACTGAAAGCTTTCCTTGTATTCCTTAGATAACTCAGGGGCACCAAGTTATTTAGACCATCCATCTCATCTCAGATCCTGCTACATGACCTTCCCACTTCCTTATGGGATCGTACATATCTTCAATAATATCACATATGCAGCCTCTTGAATGCAAGTTACCGTAACGAACATACTACAGCCTACTTATATCAACCATTGTGCTTTGGATCTTTTCTAACTTTAATCCTTCTAAGATCTTGAAGTTTCATGGTTCTTAATCACATGGCAGCCCTAGAAAGATCTTGGTGTTAAAGAGATGTACCCTTGCAACATCAAGCAGCTTGGGAACCACCGAAAGCACTATACACCTTGCTAGATGCAAATAATCAGTGACTGCGGAATAAAGCAATCTCTGAACTTTCATTTCTCAAAGAATGTTGTGATTTTAATGTTCATTTGGGAGATATCTTTTCTGAGGATAGCCTTACAGACAGCACTTTGTTCTCCTGAGGCAAATGCTTTCTCCAAATCAATAAGCAATGAGCACAAAAGAATCTAAAGCAGATAATTGCTTTGCCATATCTGATATAGACTCTAAGAGAACATTATCTTAGAAAGCCTGCTTATTCCCAAATCATATTCATATAAAGGGACACACTAGATATATGCCTAGAACAATCTCCTGAGGATTTTCTCAAGATGTGAAAGTAGATATTTGGGTTGGCTGAATGCAAATAACTAATCAAGATAACTACCACCTGACCAGTCATTTCCTATATTCCCATTTCATTTTTATGGTGTCATTCAATATTCAACAATCTTCCCGAAGAAATTCCCAAAGAGATTCTGGCATGAGAATCTTCAATAGCCTACAAGCCTTTTTTATTTCTGAAAGTTCCTGATCCCAAACTGTGGTTTTAGCATAATTTTTTGGCTATACTCCCTTGAATCTATTTTTTCATTGAGGTTGCCAAGTGTCTTCCAACTTCTCCATAGAATTTCTCTACTTCTTCATCCCCTGCAACAGATGTTTACACATCAGCTCCAATTATCTTCCCATTCATGTTTGCTTATACTCATTGTAAGAAATGCAAAGTGCCAGAGACAAAAGTATTATGATATGAAATTTCTGAGTTTTTATGAGGGATTTAATTTACCCTGAAAGATTTCCTTCCATTTAGTCTTTCCTTATTTAATATTTCACTATCAGTTAGAAAGCAAGTATTTATTAAATATATATGATATGCCAGATACTGATTTAAGAACTAGAAAAATAAAGTGAGGTATCAACAGTTCCTGTCCTCAAAGAGAGCACATTCTAATGGGGAAAACTACATGTAAATAATTAGGAACATACAAGATCCATACCTAGTATGCCTCTCTACAAGGCAGATGAAAAGTAATCTTGGTGCAAAAGTACTAGCACTTGGAGGGGATTGAGAAAGAGTTCTTATAAAAGAGAGGGTCTGAGCTGTCTTGAAAGAAGCCAGAAGGTAGAGGTGAGCAGAGGAAGCAATCCAGGCTTAGGGGATAGCCACAGCAAAGGTTTGTGATGTTACCTTTAGCTGGGTTGTGGAGGGTGCAAAAGAGAGCAGAATAAAAATATAAGAAAACTAGAAAGGTAGAAAGAGGCTTATAGGTTATAAAGCACTTTGAAAACCAAACAGAGAATGTTATATTTGATCCTGGAGTCATTAGGGAGCCAATGAAGTTTATTACATATGGGGAGACGTCAGATTTGTCCCCCAGGAGTATCATTTTGATACCTGAGTGGAGGACAGACTAGAAAGGGGAGAGACTTATGTCAAGGAGACTAACCAATAGACTAATGCTATAGATTGGGTCAACAATAGTCATTAGAGAGAAAGTAGAGTACAGAAGATATGCTATGAAAGGTAAATTGGCGAGCTTTAGCAATGGATTGGATGCAGTGAGGAGCAAAGGGAGATGAGACGGTGAAGAGTCAA
This sequence comes from Gracilinanus agilis, assembly GCF_016433145.1. Classification (NCBI taxonomy): domain Eukaryota; kingdom Metazoa; phylum Chordata; class Mammalia; order Didelphimorphia; family Didelphidae; genus Gracilinanus; species Gracilinanus agilis. The sequence goes on along the minus strand of NC_058132.1, from coordinate 673,038,514 downwards.
GGGTGAAACCAGAATGATGGGGGGACTAGACAGGTGGTACTGCTCCCCACAGTAATAGGGAAGTTGGAAAGAAAGGAGAGTTTAGAAAAGAGTTCACATTCATGTCTGAACATGATGCCTGAGGCTGTTTTTCTGAAGATCCTTTTCAAACTTCACTCTTATAGGGGGCCATGCCTCTATATGATTTTTGGGGGTCCTGAGCGGCGTGGTGGCATAGGATGGTTAAAGCAGGAGAAAGAAAATGAGAGCAACTAGACTAGTGGTTAGCCCATGCTGTTCCAAATTCTGTGGGCATGGAAGTTTATTATATATCCTTCTCAAAGAGGTCACAGTTGGTAAGGGGCAATAAATCACGTACAATCCATTGAAGTTCAAAGAATACAAATGCAAAGACAAATGGTCAAATTCCAAACCCCAATTCAGCAGGTTATAATTCCGGGAGAGGAAATATCCTATGGAGATGCTCATCAATTGAAATCTGCATACAGACTAAAGACTCAGGTTTTAATCTGAGTCTGGAATCAGCGTTTGTTTAAGGTTAAGGCTTCTTCAATTATCAAGGGAGGAAATTATCAATTCAATAGAAGCCGGTTTACCACTTCAAAGCTCTCCAATAAGAATTGTAAAAAAGGTGGGGATCAAAGACTGAGTCAGAAGAGGAGCCTCAGATTTTTATCTTAGATGACCCATTCAGTCTGCATCCTGACATGCAGGGCAGAAAAATCATACACACAGTTTTACTTGCCGATGATTTTGTAATGGGATCCAGATAAAATATCTGTTACAGACTCTGTTTCTCTAAATGACTCCTAATAACCTTTTTGGAGGGATCAAGTTGATTTTGGATTAACCTACCTTCTGGTACCAGAGCCTTTTTGAGGCTCAAGTGACCAGGACCAAACACAAAGACTGCCTCAGCCTGGATTGGTCACGTAGGGAATCCAGATAACAGGCCCTAAATTTGATCCTATTTCTCCAAAGGTTTTACTACATAGAACGGCTTCCCACACACTCTACCATAAGGAATCACATTCTCTGTATCTGTACTCCAATGACTGATTTCCTGCATATTCTTGCAGACATGTCCATTGTCTTGGGTCACTCCTTTTCTTTATGAAATATATTATTCCATTATCTTCTGCAGTTTGGGGTATGAATAGAGTGGTCTTGTGTCGTTTGAATTTATATTTGAAGTTTCTCTCCTGGTTGCTGTATTTGTTGTTTGTGATTATAATTGTTTAATTTAACCACTACATATCTTGGACTTTGCATCACAGGTTGTATGTGTGTGCCTTTAAGTGTGTGTGTATGTGTCTGTGTTTCAGAGTCAAAGAGGATCTGGATTCTTTCAACTAGTACTTTGTTTTGAATATTCTCATGTTTTCTGCTATTATGTCTTACAGTATGGCATTCAGGATTTTGAACTTATCATAGTCTTCTGGGAAGCCTATAAAACTTCTAAGTTTTAATAATTTGTCTTTGAGATCATTAATATGTTTTCCTCAATAAATACTAATTGACTAGCTGACTGTGCAGACATCATGGATTCTTTTTAACATTGTATATTTTTTGATTCTCTTTTACCAAATAGTCATTCATATAAGTATATTTCTATTTCCAGGCAATAATTCTTTCTTTGCTTCTTTGGAGATACTTGTCATACTTGTCAAGTTCTCATGTTTTGCTAATTCATTCTGCTATGCAGACCATAAATTCTGACATTTGTTCTTCTTAGAATTATTTCAAGAATCTAATTTTTCTCTTGAATCATTAGAGACAATTCTTTTATGGTTCTGTTATCTTGAGGTGCCATAGATTTCTCTGTTTCATCATGTGCTAGTTCTATTTCCTTTGCCTTGCAACATTTCTTTAAAGATATTTGTAGTTCCATAAATACCTTGGTAGCCAACTTCCCTTCTATTTAAATATCTTCCTTGTTGATTTATCTGCTTGTGCTCTAGATTTTTCACTGCTCTCTTCCTCCTTTTTTTTCATTGGTTGTAGTCTTTTTCCTTTTATTCTCCCTATTGTTTATTTTCTGAATTCTTCCCTTTTGATGATGGGTCTCTTGGGGCCTGGGTCTAAAAGCCGATTCAGCATCCTCCCTAGTTGGACTTTCATTGGCTTAAATCCCTGTTTCAGGTGATTACTGGAGAGACAGAACTGGCTTCAGTTAGATGCCAATCTCCTTTCCTTCAAGCTCCAAAGCAGTTCAGTACCCTATTCCATTTCCCACCATTTTTCAGTTCTCTGGTTAAAATCATGCTGCCCTAGGTAAAAGAGTTGAGATTTTTTTACAGGTACTGGAAATGTGGGCAAGGAGTACGATTGGCTGACAAAGAGTTCAGTAACAGGGAAATTCCTGTATGGATTAAAAAGCACATGTTGGTGGGTTAGACTGTGTACCCTGACAAGCCATTAAGTGAAGAGAGAGGGGTGCTAAGAGATTTGCATTTTCTCCTCAAAAATCATAGGATTAGGGGCAGCTGGGTAGCTCAGTGGATTGAGAGTCGGGTCTAGAGACGTGAGGTCCTAGGTTCAAATCTGACCTCAGACACTTCCCAGCAGTGTGACCCTGGGCAAGTCACTTGATCCCCATTGCCCACCCTTACCACTCTTCTGCCTAGGAGCCAATACACAGAAGTTAAGGGTTTAAAAAAATGTTTTTAAATCATAGGATTATTGCCTTTTTAGACTTCTTAATGACTTGTCTCATGAACTACATTTGGGAGTTCATAAGAACTGAAGAATATGTCCAATCCTCGATCTTCTTGGTTTTGTTATCAATTTGTCACTCCCCTTCTTAAAAGGCTTATTATTACTGAGCCTTAATAGACAGATAGCTAGGATTGTACACTTTATTTTGGGGCTCAGATATTAAAACACATACTAGCAATCCCATCATCACCACCAACATAATAATAGTTGGCATTTACATGTCAACTATAAGAAGACTAATAAGACTCCAATTTTTGCAAAATGATGTGCCTATATTATTTCATTCAGTCCTCACAACAATCCCATGAAGTAGATATTACAGATGTATTAATCTCCACCTTTCAGATGAAGAAACTGAGACTCAAAAGGGGGACCTTTTCATAGTTACAGAACTAGTAAATGTTCAAGGTGGGATTCAAACCTGATCTCTCCAGGAAAAAGGGATGCCAATCTTTATGAATTCTCCCATTTTGCCTCTATCTTTAATTGAAGTCCCTTCAGAACCGTCATCCATAATTCATTTTCATCTCCTTTTTCTAGTCAATTGTATGCAGTCCCTCAAACCCTATATGCAATTCTACTCACTCTTAATAATAAATCATCAATGGACCAGATTCTCCACTGGGTCCTATCCAACCCTGGCCCATCAGCCTATACTGGACCCAAGATAAATAAGAAAATATTCAGTCACTGCTTCTATATACTTTTTCCCCTCATCATTCTTGTGAAAATCATTAATACAGAGACCAAGAGAATGGATTCCAAGATTAAGATTTTCCCTGATTATTTGGCAAATAGAGGCTTATAGAAGTGGGAGACCAATTCTCTGTTTCAAGGAGAAGAGATTTACATGCACCAAAGGAAAACAAATGTAGCTCAAGGAGCCACTTAATCCTTATTCAAGCAGGATCTAATCAGGGTGAGGTGCCTGATCAAATTGCTACTATGATCTATCGAAGTTATGAATCTGACAATTCCCACAAGAGGAAGAAAAATAGGCTATCAAAAGATATACAGGTACATGGATGCAGCACTGAAGCACTAGAAATATAGAACTGTCCATTCTATTTCAAGGTCTAGATCATATTAATATACTACTTGGGGCTTTATGCTGTCAGGAGAAACCCCTGATGTAAAATAGATACATACATACATGTACACATATATGCATATATTTATTCATTTATGTGTGAAGGCTTTGGTCAGAGGGTATCCTATTACCAGAAATCGCACACAGAGCAAAGAGAAAAGAGTTCATAGCATAGTACCAGAAATAATTAAGCAGTCAAGGTTGATTTATAAGGAGGAAAAAAGTAACTACACACCTACAGTTTAAGGGGGAAAGGCAGGATAATAAGGAGTTTAACTAGCTACAATATCTGAAAAGGTCACGATCATTAATACAGGAGAAGACTCATTTAGCAGAGTGAAAACAAGAGTAATAGATAAAATTAGAGGCTCTAAATTATAAAGTACCAGGAAATATTTTTTAGAATTGAGAAAATAAGTGTACAGAATATTTGTGGATTGAAATTAAATTACTTTTCTCATATTCAAATATGCCAAATAAGTTAATTCTGACCCACAACCAAAAAAAAGGATTCTGACTAGAAAGTTTTTGGTATCAATTTCATGAAGCTAAAAGTAATACCTGGGTCATCAAAGAAGTTCACGTGCAAAATTCCCCTGTGCTATTAAGCCAACAAAATCCAGTTCAATAAACTCCAGGGCACAGCCCCAAAAAATCTAATTTTCTGCTTTTGCATTCTCTGTTATGAATAAGGAAGTTTAGCTGCTTGATTTGTCTTTGTTATATATGTACTTCATATGTATGCCCAGGAGTTCTAGGGTAATGAATACGTTTAAAATTATTGAAGAGCAGAAACATAAATAAGTACAATTTTTTCCCCAAGGAAATTAGAAGTTGGAAATACTACCTCTTAACAAAGAAGAAAAAGTAAACTTGAGCAAAAATCTTCAAGACCTAAAGAACCATGAATTGAAACATTACAGACTAGTTTTTTCCAGTACTATTTCTATTTTTTAATCGTTTAATTCCTGAGGATATTTATTGCAAAAGCAAGTAAAGCATCAATAATGAAAATATGACCATGGTTCACATGTTGACTTTTCTACCACTGCAAAATCTCCAAGGTCAAATCTGTCTCTGCCAAAAGAGGAAAGAATTTTTTGTTATGAAGAACAATGGACTCTTTATTTTTGACAAGTACTTCTAGAGGAATTGGAATGCAGTTTGGCAGAAATCACTTTTAGTATAGCATCTTAAACCATGTACCACAATAAGCCTCAAACGGATAGATGGCATAAATTTAAAAGGTCATTCTTTTAACAAATAGATAACGGAAGGACTTTCCTTCCATAGTTATGGCTAGAAAGGAAATTTTACAAACAAATCATAGATGTGATCATTAAAGGGAAATTTAGTAATTTTGATTACATAAAAATTTTAAAAACCTTTGGAAGGGCTATAATACCTGCCACTGGAAAGACTGGCAGTCAAATCTCTTGTGCCTGGAAGTTCCCAGCTACAGTGGAACAAACTGATTAGGTGTCTAAACTAAGTTTAGTATTAATATGGTGAACCCCTTGGAGAAGAGGGCTATGATTCCCTAGGAAACAGAGCAGGTAAAAGCCTTCATACCATTCAGTAAAGGGATAAGAATCCAAGAAGTATGGGGCACAGGAAAGTTGTGTGCAGAATCCAGCTATAGTCACCTTTTGAAGTTTCCTTTCAGCAGTAATCAACTGGTTATTCTCACTCTTGAGGACCACAAATCTCGCTCAATTCTATTTCTCTGGAGGAACAAGAGAATATGCATTATGTTCTAGGGAAGGAATATATCAGTGTCAGGCCTATAGCAATGCTAGCTAGTAAAAGAAAGGAAGGGATTACTAGAAAGAAGAAATGAATAGAAAGATTCCATAGAAAAACTAAAAGACTGGTAAAACAAACAATAAAGGAACAGAAATGAGCAAATCACTTCCAAAAAGAGTCAACACAATGAAAAATTACATCTCAGTAGAGGAAAAAAGTCAAAATCCTTTGAAGAAGATAAATTCATTACGATAAATTTCATGAAGCCCAGAAATTACAACCCAGCAACTCCGAATCTCCAGAATATTTCAGAAGAGCAATAAACAAATTAAAAGAGGAATCAAAGAAGTGAAGATAAATTACAGCTCTTGGGAAAGAAATGAATAAATCTGAGTATAAAAATTAGAACAAATGACAGAAATGGAAAGTTCGGCTTCCCTGGTTTTGAGTTTTTCCTGTTGCTCTTTTGTAAAGGAGAGCCAAGGACTCATGGTACTCTTAAAGGGACAAGTTAGTTACTATTTTTGCAAATCTGCTATTCAGAGAGACTGATTTTTGTCTCTGTCCATGGTCCTAACCACCTATAACCTTGCCCAAGTCTGAGAGGGGCACTCTTCTTTTCACAAGAGTACATGGTATCTCTCAAGATAGAATGTAAACTGCTTGAAGAATAAGGATTACTTGATTTTTGTTGCTGTACATACTGAATCTAGCAGAATGCCTGACACACAGACAATTAATAAATGCCTACTGATTGATCTATATTCTTTTTATAGTATCTTTTTTAATTTCCCAAGAACCCTAAAGAGAGAAATGCTACATCAGAAAATCACTTAACTTCTCCCGGGTGGTCTCCTCAACCAAGGAGATGAATGATGATATTATGAATATATCTTCAGGTTTTGTCAAACGCACCTGTCTTGTCTAGAGAGAAGATTGTCTTGTCTTGGAGAGAAAATTATAGGTGGCTTAAAAAACAGATATTTTTTGTTCATAAAAGGGACAAGGACAGAAAGTTTAAGGCTACTCAAAGCACTTACCTGATAAAAGCTGACTTTAATTAAATCAAGAATGCTATCAGTTGTGTCCGGCAACATGCTAGGTACTTGATATACAAAGGCAAAAATGAAACAGTTCTTGCCTTCAAGAAACTTAGGTTCTAGGAGAGAAAACAACATATAAGTACATGTAAAATATATACAAAAAATGCATTGTAATGTTGAGAGGGGTGGTGAAGAATTATATGTATCAGGGTAGCCCCATATAGGAAACAGAATTTAATTGAATGAGTAAAGAAGGGAAAATTGGTCATTTTAGTAAACATCTCTACTTTTAATTTCACCAACAGTTGCCATAAAATGTAAGCTTCTACAGGCAGGTACCATTATCTTTGTAATCCCAATTGTATAATAAGCCTTCAGATAAATTTTATTTATAACATAATGTCTAGTACAGTGCCTGACACACAACTGATACAAGATGGTACTTGGGAATGGAGTGTTACCTCTAAGGGGTTACAGAAAGGTGCTGAAGAGAGATAGGAGAGCGCCAATGGCCAATTATGACCTATATCACAATTTTTCTAAGAATGGGCTCTGCTGAAGAGCTGCTTGTAATAAAGGCATGTAAATTGACTGGAAAAGAATAAGTAAGTGTTCTTATTCTCTTTTTAATACTGGTTTATCTCAAGAAATAGTGCAAAGATAATAAGATCCTAATTTTAGAGCTGGAAGAAACCTTAGCGATTATCTGGCCCAACCTGATTATTTTACAGATGGGAAAACTGAGATCCAGAAAGGAAAGAAGGAAACACATATGGATTAAGTGCCTGCTATGTTCCAGGCACTATACTAAGCACTTTACAAATATTATCTCATTGGATTTTCACAATAATTCTGAAAGGTAAATGTCATGATTATCCCCATTTTGTAGTTTAGGAAACTAAGGCTTATGGCAGTTGAGTGACTTACCAGAATCACACATAACCAGTGAATATCTGATACTACATTTGAATTCAGATCTTCCTAACTCCAAATCCAGCACTGTGCCACCTATCTGCCTCTAAGAAAAGTAAAGTAATTTGCCTCTGGTCAGACAAGTGGCATAGCTAGCTAGGGTTTGTACCCAGGTCCTCTGACTTCATGACCAGCATTAATTCTACTTGAGCAGCTCCTTTCTTCCCTCATTACTCCTATAGCTCCCAATCCCCAAGACAACCATGTGGTGCTTTTCCTTTTTTTTTTTTATTCCAAGATCATTTTCATGACTTCGGAGTAGTATTTCTTCACATTTAATTGGAAATTTTATCTCAGGCAGCTATTCAGCAGAGCCCATTCTGAGAAAAATTGTGATGTAGGTCAAAATTGGCCATTGGCGCTCTCCTATCTCTCTTTAGCACCTTTCTGTAACCCCTTAGAGGGAACACTCCACTCCCAAGTGCCATCTTGTGTATACCCTGTTCTCCAAGGATCCAGCTCCCATCCAGGTGTCATAGATGGAAAGCAATCAGATGCACTCACTACTCCTCAGGGACAACAATTTAGTGTATCACATTAAATGATACACTGGAACCCCAAAGGAATGGCTCTGTAATGGCGCAAACACTAAAGAATGAAAATAAATCGACGCTGTCCAAGCAAAAATCACACAATATAAAAGAGGCTTTCGGAGGATAACCTCTAACAGGAATCCTTTAAGATTGGGTTCTTGACAATTAATTAGTGCTCGGCTATACAAACGTAGATGGATCCATTAAGGAAAGGGACCACCGAGTCCCAGGCAGGAAAGGTGGAAAACTGATGAGTGAAATATTCATTCTTGAGCTCGGGCAAATAGCTGGAATTTAATCTATTTAATGTCCCCAAGAATGAAGAAACAAAATTTAAGTTCCTTCTGTGCACACGCCAGGCAAGGCTCAGGTCTGAATTTATGTAATCAACTTTCCTTTATCGCGCCCAGTACTGTGTTACAGCCTCATAAGGGAAATGGAGTGGAGAGGAGGCTCGGTGCCCATTATAGCCCGTAGTATGACCCTCCACAAGGCAATAGAAAAGAAAATGATAGGTTAGCCATCCTTCAGCTCTGAAAATGCCACGTCTAGAGGTTCTTGAGCTCAATCTGGGCATCTATGAAACACCGCAATATTATTTCACTTACAAACTCTACTTCAAGCAGTTACTCACTGTGGGATGTTCAGAATTCCAAATACCGAGAGAAAATGGAGGAACACTGAAAAAAGAAGCTTTCTTTTGTTTTCTTTTTCCAAACATCATCTAGGTTGTTATTGTGGGTTTTTAAAAGAAACTCTTTGAGGTTACAGTGTGTTAAGTGGGGTGTCCAAGTGACAAAGCAAAAATAAACCAGATGCTTGACTTCCAGACTTCAACTTTACACCCTAGAAACCATCTGGTTAAGAGAGAAAGGAAGGGCAGGTTAATTGTGACAAAAAATTCTATCTCAGATGCTTTGTGGCTACGTGACCCTCATTGTTGTTCAGTTGTTTCTGTCGTATCCAACTCTGTGACCCCATTTGGGGTTTTCTTGGCAAATATACTGAAGTGATTTTCCCCTTTCTTCTACAGCTCATTTTATGTAAGGAAACTGAGAAAAACAGAGTTAAATGATTTGCTTAGGGTCACATAGCTGGTAGAGGCTGGATTTGAACTCAGTTCTCCCTAATCCTAGGCTTGGTACTCTGTGCCCCCTCTACTACCTAGCTGACTACATTAACCTAAACCAGTCAGTTATGCTCTCAGCCTCAGTTTCTTTTCTGGTAAAATAGAAATAATAATATCTAACTCAAAATGGTTTTCATAAGGATTACATAAGATAACATGTAATATACTTTGCAAGCATTATATCAATGCTGGTTAGTATTATTGATAATAATAACTATTAATAATAATAAAATATTTCACTGGAATTTTTTTTCAGATACAGTTACCATTGTTATTATTCTGTTAACATAAAATTGCAAACACGGTTAGAGACCTCTAAGTGCAGTGTGTTCAACAAGAATATGTCTCCATAGAGAAGGAAAATAAAAGAAAAAAATTAAATGTAATAATTGAATAGCCATGTAAATTACAGGGAATCAGACAGGGCAGTGACCTGCCCTAGGGCACAAAGCATGTGAAGAAAGAGCCAAAAATGATGCAACGTTTCTTTCAGTCTTTTGGACATGGACATAAGAAGATGAGCCCATGGTGCAAAATGGATGAATAAGTTAAATGAATACCAGCATGGGATAAAGGATAGAACTCTGGCACCAAAGTCAAGAAAGCCTGGGTTCAAGTCTCACCTTTGACTAGGGGAGATGTAGCCTGCCATACTGTATGTGAGTTAGGCAGACCTGGGTTCAAATCCTGACATTTTATATGTAGTGTGATCCAGGATAGGTAACAATCTTTTTGTTCCTCAGTTTCCTCATTTGTAAAATGGGATGGTTGATGGACTTGACAATCTCTAAAGATGGTGCCAGCTCTTAATCTATGATTTTTTTCATTTTGTAGTGCTGAGCCAGTACCTCCAGGCAATTATCTAAGTGTATACCACAAAGGAGTTGTGCATCTCTATTGGAAGAGTCTACTTTCCTTAGGCCCTCCATAACAATGGTGTGACACTCAAAGAGAAAAGTGGGGGCCCCCAACTGTACATAAAACCCCCATGAGTTGTCTATTGACTTAGAAAACCACATATTCACATCATTTAGATTTTATTCTATTTTACTTCATTAAATATTTCCCAATTATATTTTAATCTGGGTTCAGACATACTTGGGAGCACTGAAGACCACATAAGCAGAGCTCACCATCTAAGCCAAAGAAACCACTAGTCTAGTCCAAAAATATAATGAATAAACTAAACAACATATGTAAGTTTCTACTAAATCCATCAAAGACACTGTCTCCTGGCTTCCTATCTTGGCTCAGTCTGTCTCATAAAGTAATAGAGAAGATAATTAAGCCTTGTATTTGAGTTTTCTCATTAAGGACAGAGGAACATTTCTTAGGTGTGAGGCCAAAGGCCCAGAAAGGAAATTAATCATGGACGACAAATGAGAAAAAAGGAACATAATTTAGGCTTTTAAATAACATATCAGATGAGAAGTTTGGTCAGAAGAGCCTGGTCAACTTAAAACCTAATAAGAAAAAGTTCCTGGGTCTGGGCTCTGGATGAAAGACTCTGGTCCAGCCATAGAAGAGTGAAAATCCCCAGAGAGGGAGTGATTACATTTCTAGATTAGGAAGGTTGGATTGATCCATGCTAACATAGCCCAGGGTCATCCTCTTTGCACTGAGAATCTATGGAAGATGATCAACCTCTAGGCAGCATGAAATAGCCAAAAGGGACCAAAGTTCATCACCATTTGCTACTAATGTGACTTTGAGATACCTTCTCACCGCTTAGCAAAAATTATTTCGTACAATAGACACTTCTTAGGTATGTGTTGAATGGAAGAATGAATTGATCCCTACTGGTATTCTTAAGAGATAGGATTAAAACAACACTCTAGTCCCTTCCACTCTTCCAAAGCATCATGATATAGAGCAGAGATTCTTAGGCTTCTTTTGTTAGTGTTCTGGAATCTTTTATCATCTCAGTAAGTCCACGATTCCCTTCTCAAAACCATGTTTCATTTTGTTTTTCCCTGAATTCATAATTGAAGGAAATGTCAAATTTTAGTTATAGTTGAGTAAAAATAAAAATATACTTTTTTCCCCACAAACAAGTTCATGGAGTCCCTGTAATCTATCCAGGAAGCCCTTGTTAAGAATCCTAGTCCTTCTCAATGCTGCTTAACTCTACCCTGTTTTCATGGAGTCTATGAAGAAAATTAAGTATGATATAGCTCTGTACTCTTCTGTAGGGATGGGGAAGGAAACTTGTCTTCTAAGGGACTCCTGGGAAGGAAAACTCCTTCACATAATGCAAGATGGCACCTTCTCTGAGATTTATATTCTTAGAGAGATGGGAAAGGATGCTGGATTTCAGTTGAAGGACATGGATTCAAACTTCCCAGTCCACCACTTAATAACTGTATGAAGGGTCTTAAGGAAAATCACTTCCCACCTGGGTTTCCTTATCAGTAAAATGAAGGGAAAGAACTATATGACACAATAGCACAGAAAATGCTTAGTAAATGCTTGAAATGCTTATTGGCTGACTGGTTGAGGTCCTTCTTTGCTCTAAATGTATTATTATTCATTTTAAACGTGGTATTCTATAGACAATGCTCATTGTCTAAACCAGTTAGACTCCAGGGATGATGAGATGCTAATGCAATCAATAGTCCTCTGACAAGATCAAACAGTAGTACTCAGTCTTAGGGACTAGTGAATCAGTCACTAAAACTTTATTAAGTACTTACTGTATGCCAGGCACTGTGTTGGGAAATACAAAGTAAAGTAAAAAGCAGTCTCTGCCCTTGGGGAACTCACAATCCAAGAATGACATTGTTAAGCCTTCAAGCAACCAATAGGGTGAAATGTCTTGAATCCACATTATATAAAAATCTTTTAACAATAATAATAGTGTAGAGCACTTCAAGGATTGTAAAGCACTTTATAAGTATTATCTCATTTTAACCTCACATCAACACTGTGTGATAACTGCTCTTATTATCCCTATTTTACAGTTGAAGAAGGGAGATCAAGGATAAGTAACTTGCCTAGAGGCACACAACTGGTTAGTGTCTGAGACCAGATTTTAATTCAGGTCTTCTCTACTCATGGTCCAACTCTCTATCCACTGACTGAAGGGGAAAAAAAAAGACTCAAGGGAGGCATGACAGCTGACTTCAAATATTTGAAGATTTATCCAAATGGAGGTAGTTCCATCTTTATACTGGATGTCCAACAGGAATTTCAGAATAGGAGGCTGGCATTTTAACACACCAGTCATGGAGATATTTGGAGGCAGGTGAATGTTAGTAGAAACTTCCACATGGCATTCCACATAAGCTCCCTATTTCCCCAATGCCATAAAGCTTAAAGAGATGTATAGGAGAAGTAGGAGAAACAAGTAGAAAGTGTGCTGAATTTGAAGACAGAAGATAAAGGTTCATAGTCCCAATTCTCACCAGCTGGGTGACCCTGCATAAGCCACTTAAGTTAGGGGGTCCTCAGTGTCCTCATCTGTAAAATGAAGGGGGTGGGACTCAGAGGTCCCTTAATTCCAGGCCCAAATTTTTGATCCACTGAAGTACTTCAAAAAGATAGAGCTTCAGCAAAATGTCTTTTGTGGCATTCTCTCATTGACCTTGAGAGAGTTCAGAAGCAGAACCCAACATTTACAAAAAGCAATGACCCAGCAGGACATGGGACCTTTTTAAAACATGAAACTATAAGCAGCCTCAGAAGTAAAGGAATGAAGACTAAAGAAGGAGCTTGGTTGTGCTATAATTTGAATGATTTCCAAGTTATATTTTCATTAATTTCATTAATCTTTTAAAAGAGATGTTCTCACAGCATGAAGACAACTTTTTCTTTCTGTAATAAGCAGAAAATTTAAATGAAAGGGTAAAATGTAGCTTCCTATAATCCAAAAAGCATATCAATGATGCTTAGGGATTTCAATAGGCTATGGCCCATAATATTTGTCTGTTTACTATTTTAAATACATTTTAATAAGAACAATTAGACACTCCAACTAATATTCTTTGGCTCTTTCTGCACAGAGGGGTTGGGGAGGGGGGTGATATTTATCCAAATTTCTAAAGAGAAGCATCAAAACATAGTAGAGAAAGATCTGTCTTTAAATAAGCCAGACAGACCTGAATTCAAGACCTCTCTCTGACAAATACCAACTCTGTAGTCTTGAGCAAGTACTTTAATCTTTCAGAATTCTGGGCACCTATGAGCCTCTGTTGCAGAGAAAAATTCCAATCTGCACTGGCTGAGGAGGTTTCCTAAAGCAGTGGAACCAAAGACATAGTCCTCATCCTCAATACCAGAGAACATCAGACAGGTATAACATAGTTAATGTTCTTCATGGGCTCCATGAAAACAAGACATCGTGAGAGACAATTAACTTTATGACAACAATATGATGTTATGTGCAAATAAAATTTGAGTTAAAAAATAGATTAAAAACAGATTTTAGCAATGCTGAATTGGGTGGAGTTGATTAGATACCTAAAAATCCTGAGATTTTAAGACACTATGAGACATCAGAGGAACTCCAAAGCAGCAGAATGGGACTGAGAAGAGACTAGCTAGACAATAGTTGTCAAATTGAAATAGAAACAGATCCCTGCTGGAAACACATTGACTTGGAAAACCATAAATTAAAATTATCTGTGTTGCATTGTATTTTTATTTATTTTGCTAGATATTTCTCAGTTACATTTTAATATGGTTCCTGCTATAGTTGAAAGTGGCCCACTATTCTTGACTCTTTGGGTCAGAGAACAAGAAATAAAGAATGACAACCTAGAAAGAAGATGGAAAAAGGCTAACTCCCTGGAAATACCTTCATTTCCATCTTAAGATGTAACTGTAGATAAGAACTCTCAGATGAGTGGAAGAATTTCTAATTGCCAATCTCTTCCTTTTTCCTAGTTCTTTCCATGTAGTCTACAGATATGCACAAATCTTTCCATTCTTAAAAGATACTCACTTTTTACCCTATGATCCTCTTGAGACTATCAACAACTCTCTGTCCTCCATTTCTTATTCCTTTGTAATCAGATTTCTGACCTCATCAAACAATTGAAATTGCATTTTTCTAAATTACCAATGATTCCTTACTGTCATTTTCTCAACCCTCAGTTTCTTTGAATTCTGCAACATATAAAATTAGCTATTACATTCTTTCCTGGATAGCCTTTCCTCTGGATTTTTATGATACTGATTTTCTCTCTGTCTCTCTCTCTCTGTCTCTCTCTCTCTTACACTTTCTCTCTCTCTCTCTCTCTCTCTCTCTCTCTCTCTCTCTCTCTCTCTNTGTTTTTCTCTCTCTCTCTCTCTCTCTCTCTCTCTCTCTCTCTCTCTCTCTCTCTCTTACTCTCTCTCACTCTCTCTGTCTCTCTCTGTCTCCATCTGTCTCTCCCACTCTCTCACTCTCTCGCTCTCTCATTCTCTCTCTTACTCTCTTCATTCTCTCTCTTACTCTCTCATTCTCTCTCTTTCTCTCCCCCCCCCCATTTTATCTGGCAATTCCTTCCTTGCTTTTCTCTTTTTCTAGATTATTATTCATGCCTTCTCCCTAACTATATCTTTCCTCTTTGTGCTCTCTTATGGTGGTCTTATCATTTCTCAAAGATTCAGCTAACATATCTATAGAGCTTCTTTATATCCAGCCATACATTTTCTCCTAAACGTTAGATCTATATTAGAAAGGGTCTATTGTACATTTTTGGGCAGTTAGCTGGCCAAGTGGAAAGAATGCCAGGCCTGGAGAAGATTCATCTTTTCAAGTTCAAATCTAGCCTGCAGACACTTATTAACTATGTGACTTTGGGCAAGTCACTTCACCATATTTAACTCAATTTCCTCATCTGTAAAATGAACTGGCAAAAGAAATGGCAAACAACTCCAGCATCTTTGCCGAGAAAATCCCAGATGGGGTCATAAAGAGCTAGAAATGATTAAAAAATGATTGAACTAATTATACATTTTGTACTGGATATCTCTTAGGCATCTCAAACTCAACTGAATTCCAGAACTAAATTAATTGTCTTCCCCCTGAAACCAACCCCATTTCTGAAATTCCCTAACTTTTTCTATAATTCAGATTCAGAAACTTAGAATTATCCATGATTAGGCATATTTATTATAGGGGTTTGGTTTTTCTTTTTTTATTAAGGCTGGGAAGGTAGAAAAGAGAAAATAAGTGCTTATTAACAGAAAAAAATAAATTCAATAATAGGAAAGACCATGCAAAAATGCAAGTTGGGGGGGGGGGCAGCTGGGTAGCTCAGTGGATTGAGAGCCAGGCCTAGAGACAGGAGGTCCTAGGTTCAAATCGGGCCTCAGACACTTCCCAGCTGTGTGACCCTGGGCAAGTCACTTGACCCCCATTGCCTACCCTTACCACTCTTCCACCTATAAGTCAATACACAGAAGTTAAGGGTTAAAAAAAAATGCAAGTTGGCCTAGAAAAAAAGCTAAATAATTAAATAAAATAGCACCGTTCCATTAGTTCATAAGAAGAGTGAATTAATATTCATGAGATGTACATTTACTGGTCAAATTTCAGCCAAAACTTTTGCTCATTTAGTGGATGAAACTGAAAAATATGTATCCTTCTTTTTTTTTTTAGTGAACACAGTCATTGAGGTACTTCTTTGATTTATATCTTTGTGAATTATCTTACTGAGTTAAAGCAGTCATTAAAACCAAGATTCAAATAAAAACAACCTAGAACTAGACTTTAGAATAATTTTGTCATTATGTGTTAAACCAAGATTTTCAAAAATAGTTAAGCATATCCCATCCCATTACTCTCACAAAAAAAAGTATTAATGGTAAAATTTAGTGAAAATAGGAAGATTTTGTATACTATGGATAAAATGAAATTTTAAAGTATTATTATTTCTATTTATATCATTCTTCATTTCTATTGTTGTGTGGGTTCCATAATACTTCCTATGATAGTATATGCATATAATTCATTAATTAATAAACATATTTAAGGTGTACTTTATATTATTTTTAATTATTTTTATTAAATTATATTAATATAATATATAATTATATAATTATAACATAATAAAAATTAAATATATTAAATTAGAATATTAAATTATTTTAATCAAGCACTACTTTATAAGGTGTGCTTGATTAAAAATAATTTAGACAAAAGGCTCAAATACTCTCCTTACCCTTTGCCCCAGCAAATCTAGATCTGTATCCCAAAGAGATCAAAGAAAAGGGAAAATGACCCATACCACAAAAATACTTACATGAGCTCTTTTTGCGGTGGCAAAGAATTGAAAATTGAGTCAATGCCCATCCATTGAATGGCTGAAAAGTTGTAGTATATGACTGGGGGGCAGGGAGGCCTGAAATGTTTTATCCAGCCACATGAATTATTCCTAATCTGACGAATACAATGAGTAGGATACAATACAATGAAACTTCGAAAGAGTTGCCTCAGAAACAGACTGACAGATGAGCATTTCCTTTCCTTTGGCCCCTCTTTAAAAAGTTTGCCCATCACTGATCTAAGCTAATTCCAAAATACCCATCATGAAGAATGCTATCTACCTCCAGAGACAGAACTGATCTATGAATGCAGATTAAAGAAATCTTTTCAAATTTTATTTTTCTTGGGGGTTTTTGTTTAGATTTTTTTTAATTTTGCAATATCAATAATATGAAAAATGTTTTGCATTACTTCTCATGCATAA
>NC_058132.1:673008677-673019682 GCF_016433145.1 Gracilinanus agilis | reverse complement strand
TTTTTTTTTTTAGTGAACACAGTCATTGAGGTACTTCTTTGATTTATATCTTTGTGAATTATCTTACTGAGTTAAAGCAGTCATTAAAACCAAGATTCAAATAAAAACAACCTAGAACTAGACTTTAGAATAATTTTGTCATTATGTGTTAAACCAAGATTTTCAAAAATAGTTAAGCATATCCCATCCCATTACTCTCACAAAAAAAAAAGTATTAATGGTAAAATTTAGTGAAAATAGGAAGATTTTGTATATTATGGATAAAATAAAATTTTAAAGTATTATTATTTCTATTTATATCATTCTTCATTTCTATTGTTGTGTGGGTTCCATAAATTACTTCCTATGATAGTATATGCATATAATTCATAAATTAATAAACATATTTAAGGTGTACTTTATATTATTTTTATTAAATTATATTAATATAATATATAATTATATAATTATAACATAATAAAAATTAAATATATTAAATTAGAATATTAAATTATTTTAATCAAGCACTACTTTATAAGGTGTGCTTGATTAAAAATAATTTAGACAAAAGGCTCAAATACTCTCCTTACCCTTTGCCCCAGCAAATCTAGATCTGTATCCCAAAGAGATCAAAGAAAAGGGAAAATGACCCATACCACAAAAATACTTACATGAGCTCTTTTTGCGGTGGCAAAGAATTGAAAATTGAGTCAATGCCCATCCATTGAATGGCTGAAAAGTTGTAGTATATGACTGGGGGGCAGGGAGGCCTGAAATGTTTTATCCAGCCACATGAATTATTCCTAATCTGACGAATACAATGAGTAGGATACAATACAATGAAACTTCGAAAGAGTTGCCTCAGAAACAGACTGACAGATGAGCATTTCCTTTCCTTTGGCCCCTCTTTAAAAAGTTTGCCCATCACTGATCTAAGCTAATTCCAAAATACCCATCATGAAGAATGCTATCTACCTCCAGAGACAGAACTGATCTATGAATGCAGATTAAAGAAATCTTTTCAAACTTTATTTTTCTTGGGGGTTTTTGTTTAGATTTTTTTTAATTTTGCAATATCAATAATATGAAAAATGTTTTGCATTACTTCTCATGCATAAACAATAACAAATTGCTTGCCTTCTTAAAGAGGAGGGAAGGGATGAAATGAGGAAGAGAATTTGGAACTCTTAAAATTTTTAAAATGAATGTTAAATTTTTCTACATGCAATATGAAAATATTCAATGAGATAAACTTTAAAGTTTTAAGGGAAAATGGAAGGGAAAAAATTTAAAGTTTATTATGTCAAGGGACAAAATTTAAGCACTCAACTTTAGTATTACTATGTGGCAGGCATTGGGCTAAACATTTAATTTTTAGCAGATCTCATTTGACCTTCACAACAACTTTGGGAGATGTGTGCTTTTATTCTACCCATTTTACATTTAGATGAGGAAACTAAGGAAATTATAGAGGTTAAGTGTCTTGTCCAGGATCTCATAGCTAGTTAATATGTGAGACAAGTTTTGAATTCAGATCTTTTTTAATTCCAGGTCTATTGTTTTGTCCACAACATCATCTGTGCTCCTCTTATATATTAATATTATGTCATATATAATATGTATATATAGCACTCTTTTATATATTAATAATAACTTTCAGAAATAATATGGATCACAGAAATTTTGCAGGTAGAGTCCTGTATTTATATTTAACATTCATTTTTTATTCTCTTTTTAAAACATTCTAAAAGAGTTTTCAAAAATTCTAATTTAAAATTCCTTAAATTTAATTTTTTTAAATTATTTTTGGAGGAAACAGGGGCTTTATTGCCTGAGTAACTAAACCTCAAAATTCTGAACAAATTTTGAATTTCACAATTTAAATTAATTTTTAAATCACCTAAGTGGTAGTCAGCAAAACAAACTTTCCTCTCAAAGATGTCTGACACCACAAATATTATGAGCATTTCCTGATCTTACATCACCAATTCTGGGCTCAAAACATTTGATTTGGCATCAGAAGATTTCAGCAACAAGGTGTGCTAACCAAGTCACAGCTCAGAAGAACCTTATTGAGCCCAATTATTTGATTTTACAAATGAAGACACTGAGGGACAGAGAAGTTGGGAGCTTACCAAATTCAAAGCTCAGAAACACTGAGGAGGGGTTTGAACACCGACTTGTGACTCAGCGCCCTATCCCCCTGGCCACATTGCTTTTGAGAGCATTTTCCTAGAATCCCACATAGATTAAGTCAGAGTCCAAGTTCCCAAAGTGAAGTTTCAATGAGAAAGGATCCTCTTGGAGTACCCACGAGGCATCAAACTCTGATGAACCAGGATGTTTGCTTCCTGTATCACTGGATGATACTCTTGCCTTGATCTTCTTCCTAAGGTCTTTTTCCTTGGTATAAAACCATTCTTCACAATGGGAGCCTTAAAAGACCCCTTATCCTGTTCTCCCACCTGCCCCCTGATTTTCCACAGTTTCAGCACCAACTTTTTTGTAGCAATTTTAGATGGCCACATTCAGGGCACATATGTATCTAGATTATTGTTCATTTTAAATTGCTTGTGGGGGTTTCTCTCCAAATTCTCTCCTCACCTCCATCCCTTCCCTCCTCCTTAAGAAGGCAAGCAATTTGGTATTGATTATACATGTGAAATCATGCAAAATATTCATTTCCATATTATGCAATATGGGTAATTGGGAGGCTTAGAAGTATAGCAATTAAGGCAAAATGGTCTTAGTAATCAGAAAGTTCAAGGCTTGAATTCTAACTCAGACTCTAGCTGTGTGACTCTAGGCAAGTCACTTAACCCTGTTTGCCTCAGTTCCCCATCTATAAAATGTGTTGGAGGAGGAAATGGCAAATGATTCCATTTTCTTTGGAAGGAAAACGCTAAATGGGCGAAAGACTAATTGACTAAAATGTTCGGGTAACCAAACTTCAGGTAGAAGGACCTGAGTTCAAATACAGTCTCAGACACTCATTGTGGATCCTGGTCAAGTCAATTAATCCTGTATGCTTCAGTGTCCTCATCTGTAAAATGAGCTGGAGAAGGAAATGGCAAACCACTCCAGTATCTCTGCCAAGAAAACCCCAAATTGAGTCAGGAAGAATCAGACACAACTGGTTTGCCTCAGTTTCCTCATTTTTAAAGTAAGCTAGAGAAGTAAAAAGCACATCACTCCAGTAACTTTGCCAAGAAAACCCCAAAGGGGATCATGAAGAGTGATCCACAACTAAAACTACACCACATACTCATATTTATTTGAAAATGCTATCCTACCTCAAAGCTGAATTGCTAGTATCCCCAGGGGCTTGGTCTTGCCTATCTGGGTAGAACCACCCTAAGGTTATGCTGTGTTTTGCATTTATTGACACTCTTAAGTATTTGTATTCACAATTAGTATTTCTAAATAATACAAGACCTCCCAAGCTTTATCTGGGAGTTTTGGACACTCTTCACTGATTAATGAATCTTCTTTCTCCCCCTAAGCAGTTGTAATTATTTGGATTATTTGTCCTTTTTTTTCCAAGTAATATTTCAATCTGTTAAAAAAAATAGTAGTTGCTTACTCAACAATCTATTTAACCAGCACTTCTTGGAAAATGAACACAAATGGCAAGAAAGCGAGTATAGAGCACAAGGTCAGCACATTCCCAACAAGGGGAATTCAAAGAGTTCATAGAATAAAATATAAAATTGGAAGAAAATGAGTTTTTGATACATCTCTTTTTTCCCATGGGTTCCTTAAATTTCCTTTGTTGGGTACTAAGCCTGTGATCCACTTCCTGTCATTTCTGCTACTTTCTTAAGATGCAATGGGTAAATATTCTCAGCTTTGGCTGTGGCATTAGCCCTAGAGAGCAAGCAGAAGTTCCTATGTAGCAAGGGAAGCCATTGTCCTTTCTTTAGGAAAAGTATAGCTCTGGAAGCCAGTTGCCTAGAAAGAAGCCACATGTAAGTCCTATACCCAGACTTCTCAAATTGTTTTATACAATATGTATGTGTGTGTATGTGTCCCCTATATTCTTCAATCTTAATTAATAATAATAGCTAACATTTCAATAGTACTTTAAAGTTTTTAAAGCACTTTATAGATATGATCTCATTTGATCTTCACAATGGTCCAATGAGATGAATGTCATTAATTTGTAAGAATTAAATTTAATGGTTGGATAATAATTTTATTAAATTATGTGGTCTCCAATATTTATTATATTTTGAGTCAAATTTATTCACAAATATTTAAAAACAGAGAGGAAATAATAATGGAGAGAAATGTGAGGGGGATAGCAACCTAAAGCTCTCGAGCAGGAAGGCTGGTGGTGAGTAACCACACAGCCTCCTCCAAGATGGAAGCTAGTCTCTTGGGAAACTAGGAAAGTAGACAAGCCTTTCATTTACCCAACAAAGTAGTCCACAAGTCAAAGTTGAAGCCAAGCTCTAAGCCCACAATCCAAGCCACAGTTTCCAGCAAACTCCCTCGAAGACTCTCCCCAGTTAGAAGGCTATCTCCAGAAGACAATTTCTTCAGACAATCTTCTCCAAGACCATCTTCCCTGACTGAGTTCAGGGCTTTCTTTTATGGTGAGTCCCTGTTTCTGCACTTCTTTATGAAGGTCAATCACAGCTTCCAAATAGTCTACCACTTCCCAGGGAGCAGTGTTTGTGGGAACCAGTTCTCACCTTCTGAAGGGATGAATACTCATTGAAAGGGTTCATAGTCTCTGAGGGTGTGAACTCTTAAAAGAATTTACAAGTTTCTGATTGTTTGAGTTAGAAAAAAGGGTGGAGCTTTCCAAGTATCTTGCTAGCTTCTCACCAAGCACTAAGTAGGGTGCGAATTCATTAAGGGCTTGCTAGGTCCTCCATCTAGTTCAAGCTTGTGTTGATTCAATCAAAAGGTAGATAAATTAGAGTTAATCCTATCTTCACAATCTAGTGAGGTACTTTAGTGTTAACTCAGGATAGACAATAGAATAAAGAATTCTCTTTCACAATCCCCCCTATGATCCTTTGGGAGACTAGTCTCCCCAATGAATCATTATAAACTACAATAGTTAGAGATAAGAGAGAAATGAAAGAGATAGAGAAAGAGTGAGAGAGAGCAAACCAATGTTTCCTAGGCGCATTGACAATAAGCCAATTGGAGGCAATCCCCTATGGCATACAAGTTTACATTCAAAATACTTGTGTTCAAGGCCTCAAAGTTATACTCCAAAGTTCATGCTGGATCTTCTGATACTATGGAGGTTTTCTTCGGGCATCTTCATGGTGCCTTCTTCAAATAATTCATCTTCTAGATTCAAAGAGCTACCGAGCTCTCTTGTCTGAAATGTTTCTTTCTCAAAAGATTTTTTTAGTTTTATGGCACTTATAAAATCTCTATGGTAATTATACAAATTATTATTCCCATTTTCCAGTTGAGGAAACAATTAAAAAAGGTTAAATTATTTGCTAAAGGTCACACTGGTAGGAAATATCTGAGGCTGGATTTAAACACAGGGCTTCCTGACTCCATCTGGATCCAATGGCCCATCTACTATCACAAGAAGCTAGCAACAATAAAACTTTTTCATAGAATCTCTGATTTAGAGGTGGAAGAAACCTTAGGCATCATAAAGTTAAATCTTTCCATTTTACAGATCAGAAAACTGAGACCCAGAGTAGTTAATTCTTTAGAGGTGGAAGAAATGTTAAGCATATAGTTCAAAAAGGTCAAATCCCCCATTTTACAGATGAGAAAATTAGGAACCATAGAAGTTAACTCTTTAGAAGTTAACTCTTAAGCATCTTATAGTTCAATCTCCCCATATCATAGATGAGAAAAATGGGACTCAGAGAAGCTAACTCTTTAGAGGTGGGGGGAACCTTAAGCATCTTAGAGTTCAGTCTCCCATATCATAGATGAGAAAACTGAACCCTGAAAAAAGTTGGCTAATTTCCCCAAGGTCATGTGGGTAAAAATTCAAAGTCAAGACATTTTATAATTTTTCTGACTTTATTTTTAGCATATGCCAAACATACTTTTCATTTCAAAGCCATTTATCTCATTTAAGGAAGAGACATATTTTGGGGCAACCTAATTCTGACTGTAATAGTAAGTGCTTAATTTCACTAATATCTTGTGGACTGACTCCCAAGTTAACACCAGGGAGGAAAACTCATTGTGACTGAACATGAAGAGATACTTAGGTGAATAGAGGGAATAAGCATTTATATAGCCAATTACTGTGCTAAGCCAAGCTATCCCTTTTGGTGAATGGTAGGAGAAAAGTTCATACTGGTCACTAATTCAGGGCATGAAACATGATTTATCATTGCTTATGCAACTTAAATATACATTGTAAATGACTGTCTAGATTATTAATGTGCCTCAGTTTACCCATCTACAATATTTCTCTCCATGGTCTGAAAAAGTATAAAAGGATTTTTTTCTTATTTTTCTCCATTTTCTCCACTATCCTCAAAGCCAAGGATCACATTTTTGCCTCTCTTCATACCTTCATAGCTTACCATATGGGAAAGATTTAACATATGCCTGTTGTCTCCTATATTAGAGCCTTTCTCTACAAGGTTATCTTCTGTCTACTCTGTACACATATTTCTATTTATATTCTCTCCCCTTATTAATTGAGCTTCTCGAAAGCAAGGATCAACTATAATTTTTCTTTGTATCTCCAGAATTTAATAGAGCACCTAGTACATGGGTTTTGCTCTTGTTGTTTTTTTCAATCATGTCTGACCCTCCATTACTCCATTTTAGAGTTTTCTTGGCAGAGATACTGGAGTGGTTTGCCATTTCTTTCTCCAGCTCATTTTACAGATGAGGAAACTTAGGCAAACAATGTTAAGTGACTTGCCCAGAATCACACAACTAAGACACTAGTGTGGTTTGCCATTTCCTTCTCTAGGACATTTTACAGGTGAGGAAACTGAGGCAAGCAGGGTTGAGTGACTTGCCCAGGATCACACAGCTAGTTAAGTGTCTGAGGTCAGATTTAAACTCAGGGACGTGAGACTTCCTGACCTCAGACCTGTGCCACCTAGCCACCCCAGAACATGGTATAAATGCTTAATACAAGCTTTTTTATTAATTAGTGTGAATAAAATTCCAAGCCTACTCCTGCTGACCCTGGTTTAGAGCTAGTCCTAAAAGGAAATAAAAGATTGTCCTTACCTGCTTTCTATGGGATTCCTAAATCCTTGGGTGACTCAAAATAGCACCTACTAGGATGGAAAAGCAAGTTCTTTAGAAAAAAAATTAGCATGGGCACCAAAAGACAAGCTTAGAGTGAATCATATGAGCCCAAATGAGAGATTTCTGCTGCACAATTTGTAGAGGCAGAAAAATATTGCTAATACTCATACATCTGCATTGGTGTTATGCCTGCTGTAGATAACACCACTCTTCTTCTTCCTCTGGCCCTTCCCGCTTGATCTCTTAGTTTGCAATGACCCTCATGATCATCTCCATTGAGTTCAGACAGCTGCTTCCTCCTTCTAGTTTCCAGCTCTATCATATCTTGAGCTCCAAGTGATTAGTCACTGGAATTACTTTCCTTTTTCTTCTGAGTGGCATACAAGGGAGGATTCCCCTGTGCCTCTTCAAATTTTCCTCCTTGGTTTTCACACTGAAGGCACCCATCACTGAGAGCCTAGAGAGAAGAGACACATTCCTTAAGCCCTCTGCCCTCTCTTCTAGGGAGAACATCAGTCTGCCTTTGAGGATAGAGAAGACATTGCTTTGCTGTGGGAGGAACACAAACCTTACACTCTCTATGCAAGTCACTAGAAACAATTTTCTCTGCCTTCTTTACTTGTTAAAAGTGAGATCATTGGTCCTTTTGTCCTTTTTTTGACAAATAATAATAGTAGAAAGAGTGCTGAACTACTCTTGTGTGTCTTCAGCCTCCATGGTTTGGCATTCCTTGGCAATAAGCCAGTGTCTTCTGACTTCCTGATCATCCTGTCAATGGTATCCAAGTTCCTTTTCTTTATCCTATTTCTTATGAACTTCTCATATTTATATTATCTAGAGACCTTCTCTTTCTGTTTTTCCTCCCTGAATTCTCTTCATTCTGCTCCTTCAGTCGGAGGATCATAGGTTCTCCTCTGCTGTCACACTGGATATTGAACTTCTGAAGGGCAGACAAAGAGTTTTATCTTTGTTTCTGCCTTCCTTCATATCCCATCGCTGAGCACAATGCCTGGCATATGGTAAATGGTTGATAAATGATTGTTGCCTTGGAATGGTCATCAAGTACAACTCCCTCATTTTACAGTTAAAGAAATTAAGGCTGAAAGAAATTAATTGACTTGCCAAAGGTCACCCACTTAGAAAAAATCTGAGATGGAATTTGAATTGAGGTCTTTCTGATGCCATGCTACTTTAGCTTTAGTTCTTTTGTAAGTTTAGTTCTATAAGAATGTCCTTCCTAGGTATGCTAGGTGGCTCAGTGGATAGAGTGCCAGACCTGGAGTCAGGAAGATTCATCATCATGAGTTCCAATCTGGCCTCAGACACTTAGTAGCAGTTGTGATCCTTGGAAAGTCATTTAATCCCACTTGGCTCAGTTTCCTTATCTGTAAAATGAGCTGGAAAGGGAAATCACAAACCAATCCAGTATCTTTGCCAAGAAAACCCCAAATGGTGTCAAGAAGAGTTGGACATAATCCAACAAAATGTTCTTTCTCCTCCTTCAACTTCTCAAGTGCTCCCAAATTTTCCCTCCTCAAATTAAATATCTCACTTTCTCCACAAAAACTCTCCAATTATCCTTCATAATACCTTCTCTTTCCTTTCTAGTCCATCTCCTCATACATAATCATCTCTCTCCAAAACTGGACACGGAATGCAAAATATCACCCAATTTAAATCTTATGGACTTGGAACTTTTCACAAAATGTGTGAGCAAAGTTGGAGATTTTTTATTTATCTGTTTTAAAATAGGAACAAATCTTATCATAGATTTAGAGCTGGACAGGGCATCTGAAGTCACTTAGTCCACCACCACCATCCCACTAAGTCATTTTGCAGGTAAGACAACTGTTGTCCAAAGAGGTTAAGAGATTTGCCTATCCTTTCCACTGCTTCTCCATCATCTCCAAGCCAGGCCATCGTAAGTGACCTTTCCCCTTTCTAAGTCCCTTTTATATGATGTCTTCCTTCTCCTACCAAAACTTAAGCTTCTTGAGATCAGGGACAAGTTTTTTTTTTGTTTGTTTGTTTTGCTTATTTTTCGCTCTTCAGTCCTCAGCATAGTGCCAGACCCCTAGTACACACTTAATAAATGTTTGGTCTCCCTCTTTCTATTTTGCCAAAATGCCTACAGAAAGGAAGGGACAGTTTCCAAGATTCAAATTCTGATTCTTACTGCAAATTCCGAGTCGTTCCCAATATACTACACTGTCTCCTTCTTTACCAACAGCCACTAATAAGCACAATAGTCATCAATTACAGGCAAACTGTACAGGAGGTTAAAAGTATAACCATCAACATGCCCAGAACATAACCTAAGTTACAGATTATTAGCCAGTTTGTGTATTTACAGTAATGCACCAGGAATCTATCATAGCTTAAAGATCAAGAAAAGAATTTCAAGTATTACCCAATTTGAACTTTTCTCAGTGATCCAACTTTCTACTTTTAGAAACCTCACTCTGTGAAAGCTTACTAAAAAACCAGCTCCATGTCCAACCCAAAGACATATTCAAGCTGTCTTTGCCTTAGTAATATGACTCACCAAACTGGTTTTTTTTTTCATTTGTAACTGACCTTTCATATCCAAAACACCAAGCCCAGAGTCTGCAGAACTATTCAGGGATTAACCAGGTGACTTCTTATGCCACTCCTAAAATGCCACCGGATTTACTTTTTTTTTTTAAATCATAGAAGTGTCATTACAAGCTAGACCAAAAAAGAAAATAAAAGAAACAGTTTTCCCACCCCAATCTACATAGGTACACACCAACAACCCAAATTCTCTATTTATAAACTAGCATTGTAATGTCTGCTAAAGCTCTGCTGAAGGGTTTTTGAAATGAGGTTAGGAAAACTTTTTAAACCAAGGTAAGTAGCAGAGAAGGAACTAGATAGAAACCAAGTTTTTTAACTTCATTCTAGGGCTTTTCCAGTGCAAGGATAGCTTTAAATAATACTAATGCTAATAATATTTGTATAAACATAAATACAAATATGTATACTTACAAAATATATTCATGTGATATGTAATAATATTTGTATAAAATATTTACATAGTGTTTGTATAGTATATTTATGTAATATATAATATGTAAATAAAATATTTCCATATTGTTTTATAATATATTTGTGCACATAAGCATATAATTTATAGATATAAAATTATTATATTTAGGTAATAGAATAATATTATTATATAAAATATAAATACTATATTCCCTTATATAAATAACATTTATATATTTTAATGATTGCAAAACACTTTTCAAACATTAAATCATTTTGTCCTTAAAACAATCCTGGGAGGTAGGTGCTATTATTATCCCCCCCTTTACAAAGTAGGTGGCTGAGGCAGACAGAAGTCAAGTGGCTCAATCAGGGTCACACAGCTAGTAAGTGTTTGAGACAGGATTAGAACTGACTCCATGTCCAATGCTCTTTCTGCTCTCCCATCTAGCTGCACATGTAGATTTTAACAGTGTTCCATTATGGAAGATGTTATCTAGTCTGGATACTAACAACTGATGTATTTAGAAGAAGACTGCAAGAGAAGGCTGGACCAAATCTCTGATCAATCAGTCAATCACGAAGTATTTATTAAGCATCTAGTATGTACCAAGGACTATGTAAACCACTGGAGAAACAAAGACAAAATTGGTCAATCCTTGCCTTCCAGAAGTTTATATTCTATCATGAGAGACAATGTGTGCTTACACTATGTAAGTATATATGCAATGTATTATGATTGATGATAGCTGACATTTATAAGGCCAATTAGATGGCTCCATTGATAGAATACTGGACCTAAAAT
>NC_058132.1:672986236-673008591 GCF_016433145.1 Gracilinanus agilis | reverse complement strand
CTGAGCACAATGCCTGGCATATGGTAAATGGTTGATAAATGATTGTTGCCTTGGAATGGTCATCAAGTACAACTCCCTCATTTTACAGTTAAAGAAATTAAGGCTGAAAGAAATTAATTGACTTGCCAAAGGTCACCCACTTAGAAAAAATCTGAGATGGAATTTGAATTCAGGTCTTTCTGATGCCATGCTACTTTAGCTTTAGTTCTTTTGTAAGTTTAGTTCTATAAGAATGTCCTTTCTAGGTATGCTAGGTGGCTCAGTGGATAGAGTGCCAGACCTGGAGTCAGGAAGATTCATCATCATGAGTTCCAATCTGGCCTCAGACACTTAGTAGCAGTTGTGATCCTTGGAAAGTCATTTAATCCCACTTGGCTCAGTTTCCTTATCTGTAAAATGAGCTGGAAAGGGAAATCACAAACCAATCCAGTATCTTTGCCAAGAAAACCCCAAATGGTGTCAAGAAGAGTTGGACATAATCCAACAAAATGTTCTTTCTCCTCCTTCAACTTCTCAAGTGCTCCCAAATTTTCCCTCCTCAAATTAAATATCTCACTTTCTCCACAAAAACTCTCCAATTATCCTTCATAATACCTTCTCTTTCCTTTCTAGTCCATCTCCTCATACATAATCATCTCTCTCCAAAACTGGACACGGAATGCAAAATATCACCCAATTTAAATCTTATGGACTTGGAACTTTTCACAAAATGTGTGAGCAAAGTTGGAGATTTTTTATTTATCTGTTTTAAAATAGGAACAAATCTTATCATAGATTTAGAGCTGGACAGGGCATCTGAAGTCACTTAGTCCACCACCACCATCCCACTAAGTCATTTTGCAGGTAAGACAACTGTTGTCCAAAGAGGTTAAGAGATTTGCCTATCCTTTCCACTGCTTCTCCATCATCTCCAAGCCAGGCCATCGTAAGTGACCTTTCCCCTTTCTAAGTCCCTTTTATATGATGTCTTCCTTCTCCTACCAAAACTTAAGCTTCTTGAGATCAGGGACAAGTTTTTTTTTTGTTTGTTTGTTTTGCTTATTTTTCGCTCTTCAGTCCTCAGCATAGTGCCAGACCCCTAGTACACACTTAATAAATGTTTGGTCTCCCTCTTTCTATTTTGCCAAAATGCCTACAGAAAGGAAGGGACAGTTTCCAAGATTCAAATTCTGATTCTTACTGCAAATTCCGAGTCGTTCCCAATATACTACACTGTCTCCTTCTTTACCAACAGCCACTAATAAGCACAATAGTCATCAATTACAGGCAAACTGTACAGGAGGTTAAAAGTATAACCATCAACATGCCCAGAACATAACCTAAGTTACAGATTATTAGCCAGTTTGTGTATTTACAGTAATGCACCAGGAATCTATCATAGCTTAAAGATCAAGAAAAGAATTTCAAGTATTACCCAATTTGAACTTTTCTCAGTGATCCAACTTTCTACTTTTAGAAACCTCACTCTGTGAAAGCTTACTAAAAAACCAGCTCCATGTCCAACCCAAAGACATATTCAAGCTGTCTTTGCCTTAGTAATATGACTCACCAAACTGGTTTTTTTTTTCATTTGTAACTGACCTTTCATATCCAAAACACCAAGCCCAGAGTCTGCAGAACTATTCAGGGATTAACCAGGTGACTTCTTATGCCACTCCTAAAATGCCACCGGATTTATTTTTTTTTTTAAATCATAGAAGTGTCATTACAAGCTAGACCAAAAAAGAAAATAAAAGAAACAGTTTTCCCACCCCAATCTACATAGGTACACACCAACAACCCAAATTCTCTATTTATAAACTAGCATTGTAATGTCTGCTAAAGCTCTGCTGAAGGGTTTTTGAAATGAGGTTAGGAAAACTTTTTAAACCAAGGTAAGTAGCAGAGAAGGAACTAGATAGAAACCAAGTTTTTTAACTTCATTCTAGGGCTTTTCCAGTGCAAGGATAGCTTTAAATAATACTAATGCTAATAATATTTGTATAAACATAAATACAAATATGTATACTTACAAAATATATTCATGTGATATGTAATAATATTTGTATAAAATATTTACATAGTGTTTGTATAGTATATTTATGTAATATATAATATGTAAATAAAATATTTCCATATTGTTTTATAATATATTTGTGCACATAAGCATATAATTTATAGATATAAAATTATTATATTTAGGTAATAGAATAATATTATTATATAAAATATAAATACTATATTCCCTTATATAAATAACATTTATATATTTTAATGATTGCAAAACACTTTTCAAACATTAAATCATTTTGTCCTTAAAACAATCCTGGGAGGTAGGTGCTATTATTATCCCCCCCTTTACAAAGTAGGTGGCTGAGGCAGACAGAAGTCAAGTGGCTCAATCAGGGTCACACAGCTAGTAAGTGTTTGAGACAGGATTAGAACTGACTCCATGTCCAATGCTCTTTCTGCTCTCCCATCTAGCTGCACATGTAGATTTTAACAGTGTTCCATTATGGAAGATGTTATCTAGTCTGGATACTAACAACTGATGTATTTAGAAGAAGACTGCAAGAGAAGGCTGGACCAAATCTCTGATCAATCAGTCAATCACGAAGTATTTATTAAGCATCTAGTATGTACCAAGGACTATGTAAACCACTGGAGAAACAAAGACAAAATTGGTCAATCCTTGCCTTCCAGAAGTTTATATTCTATCATGAGAGACAATGTGTGCTTACACTATGTAAGTATATATGCAATGTATTATGATTGATGATAGCTGACATTTATAAGGCCAATTAGATGGCTCCATTGATAGAATACTGGACCTAAAATAAGGAAACCTGAATTAAAATCCTGCCTCAAACATTAATTAGCTGTATTAGCCTGGGCAAGTCAATTAATCCTATTTCCCTCAGTTCCCTCATCTGTAAAATGAGAATAATAAGAGCACTTATCTCCCAGGATTGTTCTAAGGATCAAATGGGATAAGAATTACCTGGAACATCCTAAGCACTGTATAAATGTTAGATCTTAGACCTTAATATTATTATTATTATTATTATTATTAAAAGAGCAAGGAAAGTTGCTTGAAGATGAATTTTAGATACTTTATGAGGAAATATTAAAGTCATTTGAAAAAACATAGCCTCATTTTAAATGTGAAATAATGGGCTTCATCCTATACCCCCCAAAGACACCAAATAGATTTGTGATCCATTTCTTTCGATGATGCAGATCCTAGCCCCTCTTTCCTTGTCCATCCATCTAAGAAAATTACCTCCTTCCCAATCACTACGATAAGCCCATGGTGCTAGTCTTTGTGTGTGTGTGTGAACACAGTAAAATGGGTCATCACAATGTAAGCTTCTCTCATCAAGTGGCCATTGAGCTGCTACTGAATCTCTCCATACATAACAAAATAGGCCCTCTTGAAGCTGACATTGCCTCTTGATAGGTCTGTCCTGCAAGCATTTCCCGATTGGTAAAACATGGCGGAGCTTGTTCTCCACTGGCATAGCCACTGAGAACCCAGGCTTACCTACACACCCAAAGGAGGTATCCTGAGACAACAGATGAAAAAAAATGTTAGAGGTTTTTTATAGCAAACTCTTTTCATTCATCAAGAAGAGCGGAGTATCTTCCTCAACCCCTCACTTACCTCACGTGTCTAATTTATTGTCATCACAAGTTCTCTTATCAATGTCCCCTTCCATCCACTCACACAGTTGCCAATCTATTCCAGGCCTTTATCACATCTTAGAATATTGCAAGAGCCTTCTAACTGTTCTCTCTGCCTTCAGAGGATGGATATCCTCTATTCCACTACTACATGATTTCCCTAGAGCAAGTGTTGGTCTGACAATTTTGCCCCTGCTGCTCAGGAGTCCTTACATCTAGGATTAAATTAAACGTCCTCACTTCCACCTATTATAATCCCTGGCTGACTTCAAAACTCTATGACTATGGCCTTTGCAAACAACAGTTGGATGGACAACCCATGAAGTTTATTTTATCGTATGTGTGCAGTAGAGGACTAAGTTGAATTTGGGAAATTGTATGATTATCTTAATGATCCAAGCTTCTTCTTATAGCAACAATCTATCTTTTAAATACTAAGTCTTCTGATGATGATGAGTGGCAAAGGACCAAAGTTTAAAATGACTCAAAAGAACAATGGAGAGATACATAATGGGTATAACCAGGTGCCACCATATTGTAATGGACAAATCAGGCATTAGAAGCAGTACAAAGAGTATTGGCAGAAAAATATATGTCTTGGGGGGAAAGATGGCAGGGAGAGTAAATAATTACTGATGGGCAGTGAATGTGTTCTTTTGGTATTCATGCAGTGTCAGGAAATTTAAAGGAGAGATCCACTACCCCTCTGCCTTCCTCCTTTCCTCTTTCCTTCCCTCCTTCCTCCCTTCCACCACCCCCATAATCCCACCCCAGCACATTGGATGGAGCCAATAGGGTGGTATTGCAAGAGGATGTGGATGAGTCACCCTTGATAAACAGGCATGGATGGTAGAGACCTGTATCACGAAATAGAATGTACATCCAGTGAACTACTACAGTGTCAAAGCAGTATAATGTCAATATTCTCCATTTGGTTTTCTTGTAACCTTGAGGGGAGAATAAAATTTAAACAACTGGAGAGCCCTCTCTATGCTCCTAGGGATTGCTCTTGCATACAATTAGCCTAAATCATGCCTCCTTTTCTCCAAAAGGAAGGATGAAAACATTTCTAACATTTCCTTTATAGATTTTTTTCTGATTCTGGTACACTATAAGTTACTACATGACTTTGGAGGGGGAAACACTAAGAATTTTGATAGATAGTCATATAGGATGAGTAAGAGAAGGGGTTCACTTTGGCCTCCATGAGAAACTATTCCATTAACCATGAAAAATACAAAACCATCTAGAACCAATAAATACAGGGTAATTTTCTTTTAAAATAACTTATTCTTACCTTTTGTTTTTATTCCACTTCTAGATATGTTCTTCCCTCCTCCACTGTCCAGGGAAACCTCTTTTTATATAAAAAAAAAAGAAATGAAGAAAAAAATTGCAAAACTAAACAACATATCAACAGCCTAGCAGTGTATGCAATATTCCACATTCATAATCCCACACTTCTGCAAAGAAAGGAGCAAGATGTATTGTCTCATCTTTTCTTCAAGAAAAAGGCTGGCCATTATCATTAGAAAGTATTTTCTTTTTTATTGTTGCAGATTCCACATCATCATTGTGCATACCATTTTCTGGTTTCTGAGAATTTAATTTTGAATCTGTTCATATGATTTCCCCTGCATCTTTATATTCTTCACATTCATAGTTTCTAACCGGTGTAAGGTAAAGCTATCCCTTCCATATTTCCAGAAGATTGTAAGCTCATTGAGGCAAGTTCTGTTTTTCCTTTTTTCTTTGTAGTTCCAATTCTTAGCACAACATCTTACATATAATTTGTGTGCCTAATAAAAGTTTATTGGAT
Source organism: Gracilinanus agilis (assembly GCF_016433145.1). Lineage (NCBI taxonomy): Eukaryota > Metazoa > Chordata > Mammalia > Didelphimorphia > Didelphidae > Gracilinanus > Gracilinanus agilis. The sequence continues at coordinate 673,003,109 of NC_058132.1, read as the reverse complement.
TTAGTTGTCACTGAGAAAACTTAAGGAGAGTGATGCAACTAGCACAACCTCAATCTCATCTGAAAACCTTGAGAATCTTGTCACTGATGAGGCATCTCTCTGATCTAGCTTGATCACATCTCTTCCTTTTCACAAAGCTTACATAACTAACTCACTGCAGATGATGCTTATCCAAGAAAGTTCTTCCTTGATGTACCCCCCCCCGAATTAGTGCTTCCATAATGTCTTTGATTTTTGTTCTGTCCCATTCCCTTTTTTCATTTATAAGAAAGAAGCTGTAGGATTTCTAGAGGCCACATCCTGCTGAAACTCAACCAAGCTGAGGGTAACCCATGAGTGAGTTAGGCAAATGTCTACCACTCACATGTGAAGACTTCCCCCAAAGAATGGGAGAATGAGAACAATTTGTTCCATGAAGGCTCTGTGGGATGCTTAGAACTTGAACAAATGTTGAACATGCCAAGCTCATCTTCCACTTCTTCCTCCTCCCCTGACTCCCTTTTTGCTCTCTTTAAACTTTTTTATTTGCTGTTAGGTATTTTTATAATATGGTTTTATCTCCCAAAAAACATGAACTAAGTTTTGCTACATTCTGAGCAGATGTCTACTATAAAGAAGTGGGAAAAGGAAATCTATCATCCTGCATCCTGGGCCATCATCAATTGTCCTAACTTCCATCTTGTATTGGATTTCCATGACTAAAAGAGTGATTAAGGCTGAAAATTTTGTAAAACTTTGCCTCGCTTAAATCCACTTCACAGTGGAGTCAAGATATCATCCCATGATGTCACTGGTTGTCTTTGAAAACGAAGGATGAACAATTTATGTGCTGCTATTACATAGTAGCTCTTATACGTGTGCTGTCACACAAATAGAAATGAGTTTAAAAACTCACATATGAATCACTAAGGGCCACATATGAACTTAGAAAACCACAATTCACATTTTCTATGCTTTATGATATTTTTATTTTGTTAAAAATTGTTAAATAAAAATTTCCCAATTACATTTTAATCTGGATGGTACTGGGGGAGGGTATTATGAGCCATTTGTGTCTCCCTAGTTAGGTACTTGACATCTCCACTTCAACAATAGTAGAAAGGATCCTTGAGGAAAGAACTTTTCTATTTCTGTCTCTTCATCACAGTACCTTATATATAGTTGGTGTTTAACAAAGATTTATTAATTTTTCTTTTTGCTTTTTGCCAGCAATTCCATGTTTTTCATTCTCTACTCCAGAAAATCTTTTTATACCTAAAAAGTTCCTGTCCCGTGATGTAATCCAAAATAAAGACCCTTTCAACTTCCTCTGATGAAGTCCTATCCACATGTCTTATTCTAAAAAGGCAGTACAGCACAAGGTCTGACAGACAGGTCCTTCCAGGTAGTGAAGATTTTGAAGATAACAGAGCCAGATTTTAGGATTGTGTTTTCTTGTTATTTAGTTGTTTTTCAGTTGTATATGATCCTTCCTAATATTACTATTTTGGATTTTCTTGGCAAATCTGCTTCAGTGATTTGCCATTTGTTTCTCAAATTCATTTTGTAGATGAGGAAACTGAGGCAAACAGTTAAGTAACTTGTCCAAGGTCACATAGCTAGTGTCTGAGGCTGGATTTGAACCCAGGAAAATGAGTCTTCCTAAGATTTGCCATTTCCTTCTTCAGTTCATTTTACCAATGAGGAAACTAAAGCAAACAGAGTTAAATGACTTGTCCAGGGTAAGTCTTGAGCATTTCTGTTTACTTAGTCTTTGGTGTGGATGGAAGCCTTTTTTATAAGTATATCTAACTTTGAAAATGAAAAAAAATCTCAAAAAGTCATTCTTGCCCTTGATACATATATATAATTTATTCAGGTATACATATATTTATAATACATCATATCTTTACTTATGTACTCTACAATATAGAGTCAGAGTTAAATTGACAAGTGCTATTGATTTGCTCAGAATGTAACAAAGCTCAGTTCTTGTTTTTCCGAAGATGAAACTCCATTATAAAAATACATAAAGCAAATAAAAGAAGATTAAAGAGAGTAAAAGAAGAGTTCAAGGGAGGAGGAGGAAGTGGAGAGGAGATAAATTCATCAGGATCTAGTAGCAACAAGCAGATCATTGCTTAAGTGGGTCAGTGAGCTGATAAAGGCTCAACGAGCTCACCATTATATTTGATTTAGAGGAATCGCATCCTTCCTTTGCAAGTGACCTGACACTTGGGTCCCTTACTCCCCAAGAAGTTCTCAAATTTCCACCTTCTTCTGAATCTCTATCAAACTACCTCCTCCCATGATTCTTCAGTTCTCCTTCTACATGAGAAAATTAAATTTCTCAACAACTTCCTTGTGAATAAAGGGCTATAATCACATATCTACCTACCCACATACAATATAACTTTGTCACTCACCAATATATATCTATATCATACATATATCATAAGCACACATAAAAATATACATGCATATACATCCCCTTTACTATGGGTTTTTTCCCTGAAGAATTGTTCCTTACCTTCTATCTTAGAATTGATGCTATGTATTGGTTCCAAGGCAAAAGAGTGGTAAAGCCTACACAGTTGGAGTTAAATGTCTTGCTCAAGGTCCCACACCTAGAAAGAGTCTGAGGTCACATTTGAACCCAGGATCTCCTCTCTCTCTCTATCTAGGTCTGGCTCTCTCCATCCACTGAGCCACCTAACTACCCCTGCCCAGAAGAATTTTTAATGTCATTTTTCCTCTCCAAAAATCCCATAGGGAAAACTGTATCTCTGAATTAAAGAGTATGGATGCATGCCAGTGGAGGACCAAGGCAGCTAAACTCGGGCAACCCCATCAAGTCAAGACCCTTTCGGGGCACACACAGGTGTAGGGCTCAGCGCCTGTGCTCAATCCTGGAACAATGATGCCCCGGGGGGGGGGGGGAAGGGTTTTGATCTGGCCAGCTAGAAAAGGGGAGATCCTGTGTGTACCTCATGTTTCACGGTGTTCTTACTTTCTCATCTGTAAAGGGGCAGATGAATTCTCAACTTACATTCTTGGCAAGGTCGTAATGAGGTGAGTTTTAGGGCTGCGGGGCAACCCCTCCCGCATCTCATAATTCTGTCCCCAGCAGGATTCAGGATTCTTCATTTGTTTTCAGGGTTGGACGTGCGTTTGGATAATTCTCCCTTAAACCTTGAACACACAGAACCCCGCAGCTACACTATTCTAGGGCTACACCTGGGGGTGGAGGGTTTGAGGCATTTAACGGGGAAGAGTTTAAGGGGTAAATTTAATTCAAGGCTTAATTCAGCAGCCCGTTCTGCCTCCCGTGCTGGAGCGCAGTCTCATCCTCTTCCCCAAAGCCAGAAGAGCGCCACCATACGCAAGACTAGTAGGAACCCGAGGTACAGCCACATGCGGGGGAGGGGAGGCTGGGCAGGGGGCCGAGCGGCGCGAGAGGCCAATGGAATGTAATGTTTCAAAAAAAAAAAAAAAAAAAGCGGGGCTCGTGGGAAGAACCCGAGGGCGAGGGCGTTTGCGCTGCGTTTGCGCTGCGCTAGCGCTGGCGCGGCCCTAGCCAAGGTGAAGGCCACGCAGAGCTACTGTGGAAGGGACACGGTACTCCCACCTTCTCCTGACCCCGCTCGGGAGAATCTGGACTACTTTGCTGGTAGGATACGAAAATGAACCTGGGCAGCTCAGCTTCAAAAATTGCCCCCTTCTAGGGGGGAAGATGGGAAATAGCTGAGAAAGGAGAGGACTCTGTCACATCCTCTCTTCCATCTCCAAGCCCACCCTGATCTCACCCCTCCTATTCATCCCCATCCTCGCCTCTACCCTTGTTCCTATCCCCATCTCTCTCCTCATTTCTCCATGCCCATTCCCATCTCCATCCCCATGCCTAGCCTCCCCATCCTCATCTCTGCCCTTATCCTCATCCTCATCCCTACCCTCATCCCCATCTTTATCTCGATTCTAGTTCCTATCCCCATCTCTCTCCTCATTTCTGCATACCCATTCCCATCTCCATCCCTATGCCTAGCCTCCTCCCTGCCCTCATCATCAAACTCCCTACCTAGTTTCCCTAGCCTGGAAGGGGATGATTTAGATGTCTTCCTCGACTCCTCCCTATCATTCACCCAATCTATCTCTTTTGTTTCCATGTCCTGTTGCTTCTACCTTCACTTTTCTCCTCTGATACTCCCTGGTGTGCCCATTTATCATCTCGTGTCCAGACTATTTCAGTAGCCTTCTGATTGGTAACTTTGCATCAAATTCTCCCCATCCTCCACTCAACTGCCAAACTTATCTTCCTAAAGTATGAACCTGACCTCGCCACCTCCCACACTCAATAAACTCCAGTGGCTCCCTGATAGCTCCAGGATCAAATAAACAATCCTGTTTTCACTTTGAAAGCCCTTCCCAACCTGACCTTTCCCTACCTTCATAGGCTTTTTTTACTTTATTCTCATCTATATTTCCTGTGCTGCAATGACTGGCTTCCTTGGCTGCTAAAAATAATAATAGCTAGCAATTTTCTTAGTGCTTTAAGTTTTGCAAAGCACTTTAAAATATTATTTCATTTTCTTCTCACAGCATTTCCGGAACAATGGTACAGTTATTATTCTCACATTTAAGAAAACTGAGGTAGACTGATTAGAACTCAGGTCTTTGTGTTCTATCCACCTTCTCACCTTGCTTTCTATCTATTCCTTGTGCATATCCCTGTGCTTTGGCCTTTTCCAGGGCTAACCCCTATATGTGAAAAGCTTTCTACTTTGTCTCCATTTCCTTAACTTCTTTCAAGTCTTCTAATTCACATCCCACCTTCTGTAAAAGATCTTTTCCAGGCTCTTTCCTTTTCTAACAACACCTCTCTGAGATTACCTCTAGTGAAAGCTCTATCTTGTGTGCACATCGTTGTTTGATGTCTCTCTTTAAAAGTGAGTTCTATGAGAACAGGGATGATTTTTGTCCTCATTTGTGCCCCCAGTACTTAAGATGGCACCTGGCATATAGTAGGTACTTAACAAATGCATGTCAACTTGACTCTAGGAAAAAATAGAAACTCTTCTATTCCGCTTAACTCTTCTATTTGACTTTTTTTCAAAGTCCCGTTACATCCTGTCTTTCCAAACATATTCTTTCACAAATTCTACCTTCTAGACAAACTGTTCTCATATACGCAACAATCTATCTCTCATTTCTGTGCACAGGCTGCCTCTCCTACCTGGATTGTGATTTTCCCTTTGGCTACTCCTCTTGGCATCCCTAGCATCTTTCAGAACTCAGCCTTCCTTCAAAGAACCACCAACTCCAGAAAGCATAGTCTGCTCCCTACTCATGACCATAATTCCCTTCCTCCAGAAATTACTTTGTATATATTTTGCATATATCTTGCATTTATTTTATTTACTCATCAGTGTGCACACCCCCTTCCCTTAATAGAATATAAGCCTCTTGAAGGCAGGAACTATTTTGTCTTTGCAATAGAACACTAAGGCAGCTAAGTAGAGCACTGCATAAAATGTTGAACTGGGAGCCAAGAATTTACTAGCTTTGTGTGATCTAAGGCAAGTCACTTAATCTTTCTTTGTCTCAGTTTCCTCATCTTGTAAAAATCAGTAAAAAAAATAATAATTACCCCCATCTCCCAGGGGAGTTGTAGGGATCAAATGATAGCATATTTGTAAAGCACACTGAAAACTTTAAAAGCATCCTATAAGTGTTGGCTGTTATTATTTAGCACCGTGCCCAACACACAGTAGGCATTTAAATGCTTCTTAAATTGAAGCAAGTTGAATAAGGGCTTGAATTAGGATAGAAGACATTTAAGTAAATAGAAGATGTTTTATGTGATTACACATGTAAAATCTACATCAGATTGCTGACCAAGAGAGGGAGAGAATTCAAGACTCATAATTCTTTTTTAAATGTTCAAAACTGTTTTTACATTTAATCAGTGAAAAATAAAAATTTTAAAAATAAGTAGATAGAAAGGAGACAAAGACACGGAGATAGAAGCATGGAAGAGACTTGACTCCTAATTAAAGATAGAGCTGCAGGATTGAGAAAGGGTAAGCAAGGAATAAATAATGATTCCTAGATGACAAACCTGGGTGACTGTGAGGTTGATGGTGTCTTGATCAGACCAAGGGAAATTTGGAGGAGCAGGGAAGATTCAGTTAGGAAATATTAGGAAGTTCTTTGGTCTCATGTATTAAATAAGAAAGCTATGGGCAGAGTGGCCCAAAGCAGGAGAGTAGAGGAGGAGCCTGGGGCCATTTTGTAATCTGTATGATCTCTAGATCTCATTTTCCTCATGTGTAAGAGGAGAGGCTCAGCCTCAGTGCTCTCCATAGTCTCATTCAGCCTTAACTCTCTAGACCTCAGAACATATATAGTCATTAAGTAATTGTTGTTGTTAGTATTTCGCTCATGTCTAACTCTTTGTGACCCTATTTGGGGTTTTCTTGGCAGAGATCCCAGAATGATTTGCCATTTCTTTCTCTGGCTCATTTTATAGATGAGGATATGGAAGTAGAAAGGGTTAAGTGACTTGCTGTAGGTCCAAGAGCTAGTAAATATCTGAGGCCAGATTTGAACTCAGGAAGGATAAGTCTTCCTAATTCCATGCCTGGTGCTCTACCCATTGTGCCATGCCCAAGTATAATTTTAGAGCCTCAAAATGGGCTAAGTCTCCACTCTGACACTAGCCAGTTACATGATTCCAAGAAAAGTAAATTGACTTTTCTGTGCCCTGTTTCCTTCCCTAGAAAATGAAGATACTCAAAGGTGCCTAACCCTCATCCCACTGCCCAGTGCCTGGCACCTAAGTAGGCAGTTAATAGATGTTTCTTGACCAGATTCAACTTGAGAATGCTCTGTAAATATGTTTCACTGCTACTTTCTAGGAGATGTGCCTCTAGCAGAGCTTTCCTTTCTGTTGGCAAGAGGTCTAGGCCCTGAGAAAGCTACCAGTAAGAGTTCTAGTCCATTGTTTTTTTTTTTCCATTTCCCTATCTTAATCTGTAAACATGTATAGGCCCTCATAATTTTCATGATAATTAGTAGTTTTGAAGCATCTCTTAGTTAGTGAATAAACAGTGAGTACCTGCCATGGGGAAATCTGGGTGGCTCGATGGATAGGGCACCAGGCTTGGAGACAGGAGTTCCTGGGTTCAAATCTGACCTCATATACTTCCTAGCAGTGTGACCCTGGGAAAGTCACTTTACTCCCATTGCCTACCCCTTACCAATCTTCTGCCTTGGAACCAATACAAAAAGTAAAGGTTTTGGGGTTTTTTTAAGTGCCTTCTATTTGCCAAACATTGTGCTTAGTGCTGGGGATACAAAAAAGAACCAAAGACAGTTGATGCCCTGAATGAGCACATCATCTAATAGGGGAGACAAAAAGCAATTAAAACAAATAAGCTCTAGGTGGGCTAAATAGGACACAATTAACAGAGGGAAAGCCTTAGAATTAAGAGGAATTGGGGAAGACTTCTTGTAGAAGATGAGATTTTGTTTGGGACCTAAAGGAAGTTGTGGAAGCAAAGAGCCCAAAATAAAGGGAACATCATTGAAATCATGGGGGACAGCCAGAGAAATGAAGATCATCACCAAATGTGCAAAAAGCCACCAAGTATTTGAAATAGGTGCATGTGTCATAAGGGAGTAGAAATCAATAAATATTGCCCTTATTAGCAGCATAATTAATTAATGATTCTAATTAAGTATTAGATTAATAATTAATATTAATGATCAATATCTTGGTTAATGATTCTGTAATTTGTATCATTATAATTATTAAGTGTAGCTAATATAATTATGGTGAATTGTTGAAGAAGGAAATGGTAAACCGCCCTAGTATCTTTCTCAAGAAAACCCCTACAGAGTCAGGCAGAGTTAGATGTCACTGATCAACAACAACAATAACAAAATAATTGATAATAATTGATCTTTGCATAGCTTTACCTACATTATCTTATTTTATTCCCCCCAACAACCTCATGAGATAGCTATTTTTATTACTCTCATCATTTGAAAGTTGAGGAAACTGAGGCTCACCATAATTAAATATCCCTCCTAGAATTAAACAGCTAGTAATTGTGCTGGATTCAAATTTGGATCTTTCTGAGTCCAAGAGAACCAAGAGCATCCACTGTGTTCCTGCTGCCTCTCATAGATGCAAATGTACTTTAGAATTATATGCAATGAGATTCAGTTTTTAAAATGTGATTCTAGAATCACTTCAGGATTTCATATCTTGGATATTTCAGCACTGGGCCAGTCTACAACGCTATCATTTCACCCACCATGCTCTCTTTTGACATTAATGCAAGTCTTTCCCTGCCAGAAAGAGATTTAAAAATAAACTGGATAGCCAAAGGCCATTATAAAGACTCCTCCTCCACCTTCTCATGTTGGATCAGTTCACAAGTAATTAAAGGAAAGGGGTGGAGGTGGTAAAGGTTAAAGCAAAAACCTTCTGCCCTCATAGACAGTATGTGTCCACCCAAGGCACCATGCCAGACAGACCAGCCTTCTTCAGTTGGAAGGACCCTGGGGAATAGTCCTTCATTTTAATAACCTCCTCTGGCTTCAGTGAGGAGTGAGAGGACCTTGTGCTTCTTTAAGGAGAAAGGGATCCGTTAAATGGTATCTCTGAGAAGCACCAAATGACCTTCCAGCCTCCTCTGAGCCCTCGGGATGGGAATGGACCAACAACTTGCCATGGCGGGCTTCTTGTTTCATCACTTGAAGCCTCAGGGTCAAGACACAACTGTCATGTTGAGGAGTGTTTCCCCAGGGTACTTTTACCAACATGCCCTGGCCAACCCTGGTCTGCTAAACATCATTGCCATTTCCCCTAAGTCACCCCTGTGACTTTCCATCCGCTCCTCCTAAAAGGTCTTTCACAAGAGAGATAAAAAGGCACCACAAGAAAATCACTGTTTTTTCTTACTGTGGTTAAGTAGGGGAAAGAACAGATTGTTCTTGAAACTGCCCCAAGTTCATGGCTATTGAACTACAGGGAGGCAAAACTATTTGAAATAGGGGGAAAAAGAACATTGCAGGCACACAGTTTCTAGCTTAAAATATTTTAGGTTAAAAATTTATTAAATTTTAGAAGAGGGTTTTTAAATAGTATTTTTTAAATTTTGATTTCTAAATTCTCTCCTACCCTCAATCTTTCACTCTCTTCAACCCCTTCTCCCTCCCTGAGATGGTAAGCAATTTTTTTTGTTTAATCATGTAAAACATTTTTCCATATTAGTCATTTTGGGGAAGAGATCTTAAAGAAAAACAAAAAGAAAAGAACCAAGTGAAATATAGTATTAAACCTCTAGTTTTAAAAGCAATTCTAATTAAAGACAAAATGCATCTCTATGTAGAAAATTTGCATGTAAATAGATGTTGTCTCAGCTCAGAATCAATTAAAAGGTCCCCACAGCAATACTGTAGTAACAAAGTACAATGTGAATACCAAATGGACTAAACTTTTAAATCTTGTTATATAAACTCAGTAAAGAAGTAGGGAACAATAGAAGTAGAATGCTACATACATAATTGCTTGTCAGAATTGGTCAGTGCCCTCTGGGTTTTTTTTTTTTGTTTAACTATTTTTTTCATTACAAGAGAGACTTAAATTTGGAGGTAGGGGCTATCAATAATAACTTTTTTAAAATCAGTGAATTGAGGGAACTAAGGGTACTTCTATTCATTAAACAGTTCTTTTACTTTCAACTTTATTAATTTCTCCTTTGACTTTTAGGATTTACAATTTCATTTTTATCTGAGGTTTTTTAATTTGTTCTTTTTCTAGGTTTTTTTTAGTTGCATGCTCAATTTGTTATTCCTCTCTCTCTTTTTTGTCAACATGGGCACTCAGGGATATACATTTTACCCTGAATACTGCTTTTACCGTATCCCCAAAATTTTGACATTTTGTTTCCTCGCTGTCATTCTCTTCAATGAAATTGTTAATTGTTTCTATGATTTGTTCTGGGTGCTTCTATTTGTATAAAATAGACAGAGCTTCTTAGAAGTACACAGTCAAGTCTTATCTGTTAAAATCCTTGCAAAATGGAGATAAGAGCAAAAGGCAATAAGACTCAAGTCAAGCACCATGATTAATAATTGTTCTAGGAGACTCATGTTGGAACGCTCCTCTGCTTGGAGTGGAAAAGTGGTGGGCACATAATGTGGCCTGCCCTCCCAAGCATAGTTGATGAAGCAGATAATTTTACTTAATTCTATTTTGCTATTCTGTGTTATATGAGAGGATGCTAGAGTTGGGATAGAAGGAAAGGATATCTATTAAAGCATCTACTATGTATTGTGCTAAGTACCTTAAAAATATTATCATATTTGATCTTCCCAATAACCTTAGGAAATAGAAACTGTTATTAGCCCCATTTTATAGTTGAGATAGCTAAGGCAAATAAAGACCAAATGATATTCCCAGGGTCATATAATTAGCAAGTTTCTGAGGTTAGATTTGAATTCAAAACTTCCTGTCTCCAGATCCATTACTCTATACAACATAATCCCAGCTATTTGCTCATTAATAGGAAGTAATTATAGTATGAAAATTAAATAATAAATAACTTTTTTAAAAAATTGAATTATCATAGAGCAGTAGATTAAAGGGAGATATGGTGTGAGATGTGGATCTAAATCCCTTTCCCACTAAATTGATAAACCATTTTCTGAAATATGTTTCTTAAATAATGAATACTTTCCTCAGTTTTTATTTTCCAAATAAAAGTCTGTCAATAAAGCTTTGTCTACATGGGGTTGGATATCTAGCATCTATTGATCTGTTTCTCTATTTTTTCCTCAATAGAAGACAGTTTTGATGAAAATTGCTTTGTAATATATTTTGAAGTCTGAGAACAAGAGATTCTTTTTATCAGCTTTTCTATGCGCCCTTTAATATTCTGGCCTGTATTTCCATATAAAATTCATTATGACTTTGAATAGTTCTATAAAAGAAACCCCTTGGTGTTTTGATTAGTATTGCATAAAAGTAGATAAATTATTTGGGGGAGTATTGTCATTTTTATTATATTAATTCAACTCATCCATGAATATTGAGTATCCCTCCAGTTATTTAGGTCTTCCTTTATCTTGGTCATTATAGTTTTATGAGAGGCAGCAGGGCATAGGGCTACTGTCAACTTTGGAGCCAAGAAGACATGGGTTCAAAATCTACCTGTTACATATACTGATTTTGTGACTCTGGGCAATTACCTTAAATTTTAATGGGCTCAACAATTCTTAAAGACTGAATTTCAGAATAGTTTCTAATCAAAAGTAATAACAGCTTTTCCACTGAGAATGTACCTTATATCAAGAAACAGAAATATGCATATATTTATGTATGTATGTATGTATGTATATCTAAAGGTCTCTTATCTACAAGTCCTTTGCATTCCTAATCCACCAAAATTTTACAATTTTGCTCTTGTAAATTGGGTTTCTTTTTTCAGTATTTATTATTAGTAAGTCTGAATGTAGATAACTTGTCTGCATCCTTAAAAACTTAGATTTGATAGTTGGATTTTCTATCTATCCTAACATTTCTGTAGATAATTATATTTTAACATTTTTATTTCCAGTCTTAATGACACTAATATATGCTTTCTTACCAAGTTGATATGTTTAAAAGGCTAGAATTTCCCACTATTGTGTCAAATATAAAATGTGACAAATGGGTATCCTACATTTGTTTGTGTTATTTTTCAGTTGTATCCAACTCTTTGTGACCCCATTTAGAGTTTTCTTTGGCAAAGGTACTGGAATAATTTGCCATTTCCTTTTCCAGCTCGTTTTACAGATGAAAAAAATAAGCAAAGAGAGTTAAGTGAGTTTCCAAGAGTCATACAATAAAAGTCTGAGGCCAGATTTGAACTCAGAAACATGAGTCCTTTTGACTCCAGCTCCAATACTTTATATACTTGTTGGTTCTTTTTTTTTTAATGGGGTATGTTTAATATTTTCTAGATGTTTTTCCTATGCTGAAAAAAACATTCTATATGTAATACATTTAAATGCAATTCTATATATGTAATAATAGAAAAATTCTATATATGTAATATATATGTATATATTTATAATACCAGCTTTTGGCTTATTAATGGAAAGTAATTATGTTATGTTATTTTTAACATTTTAAAAGTCTTTTTTAAATCAAAATCTTTCTTGCACAAATTAGCACATTTTTGCTTTTTGCTTTTTTTTTAGATTTTTGAGTTATGTCTTATTATGTCGGTAAACATTTTTTATATTGAATTATCCTTGCCTATTATAAACTTTGATTAATCATGATGAATAATTGTTTTACAACATTTTATTGGCTAACATTTTCCTATTTTGCATATCCAGTAGAAAAATTAGTCTTTAATTTACTTTTTGTGTTATCTTTACAAGATTTTTAAATCAATATTGGCAGCTCAGTGGCTCAATGGATTGAGAGCCAGGCCTAGAGATGGGAGGTCCTGAGTTCAAATCTGGCCTCAGACACTTCCTAGCTGTGTGACCCTGGACAAGTCACTTGACCCCCATTACCTAGTCCTTACCACTCGTCTGCCTTGGAACCAAAAAGTAGCAGAGTATTGGTTCCAAGACAGAAGGTAAGGGTTTAAAATAAATAAATATCATATTGGTTATAAAAGGTACTGTAAAATAATCTTTCTCTGTATAAATAAGATATATATATAGCTTTTTATATATATTTATATTTTATAATGTTATATATTTATATAAATATAAGCTACATTTATAAGGATTGTTTGGCCTTGGATCTATTTTAAAGAATTCAATAGCAAGACAATTTGGAGGCCAGTTCTTTAGGATTTTTTGAGGAGCTGAGCTTGAACATTTCTTTTGTGACTTGTCATTTCTTTAAGATTCTCTCTGTTTAAATGGATTTGTTTTCTGTTCTGCCACTTTTTGACAATTTACATTTTATAAATAATCAACCATTTCTTTTAAATTATCACATTTTTTGGAATATAGTGGCATGTAGATTTCTCTAGTAATATTTCCGATTTATTTTATATTTGCTATGACCTCTCCTTTTCAGTCTGTATGTTTCCCAATTTGTATTTTTGTATAATTTCTAATTTAAAATTTCAAATACTATTTTTATATTACCTGTCATAAAACTAACCTATTGGTTAATTGTTTTCACTCTTTTTCAACTTTATTTTAGATTAAGGTCTTTTCTCTCCTTTTCTAGCTTAATGAAAGAGTAATTTATGTATTTTATCCTTTTCTTATAAAAATTAGCATCTAATGGTATAAATCTAAGAACTACTTAGACTTCAAGGTATAGATTTTAATTTGTGCTATTGTTGTTTTCATTAACTTAAATGTTCTTTCGTATTTGTTATGATTTTAATCATCACTTAAATTATTACTTTTTTCTATTTCTTTCTCATATTTTTTGTTAATGTTAGCTATTTAATTCTAATTTATTACATTGTAGCAAAATGTAATACATATAGTTTCTACCTTTGATTGCTCTGGTACTCTTATATGATGATTTTTTTGTTTATTCCATACTAAAAAAGCATATATTAATTGCCATATTCCATTTAAAATCAACTGATCATCATTTATTAATTGCCCACAATATCCTGGGGCTTTTGTTAAATTCTAGGAATAAAACAAGAAGTGGTCCTTGTATTTTAGAAGCTTACATATATTTACTAACGTTGATTAGTTTAATAAGCATTTTAAATAGATTTCTTTATTGTTAATCTTCTAATTTAGTTTTTCTTATTCTGATAATAGGAAGTTGAGATCTCCCATTTTTGTCTTTTTCTGCATGAATTTTTGATAATCTCTTTTCAAATTTTTATTGTGAATTTTTGTGCATTCACATTGACATTTATTACAAAATTATTATGCATTTTATTTCACTATTAAGTAATATCCTGTTTCTCTTAGCATGATTTTTAATTTAAATTTATATTTCCACTGCTCCTTTTTTTGAACTAGTAATAGCATAAGTATTTTAAATCAACTTGTTGATTTGTATCTAGGCATGACATTTTCCATTAAATGTCCTTACTGTAAATAACCTACTGAAGGGTTTTGTTTCATGATTCAATATGTAATTCTTTTTTATTTTTCTTTTATGGAAGAATTTATATCATTCACACTTGGAGAGGTATAAGTAATTCTAAAGAACATATAAGCTTCTTGAAAATAGAGACTGTTTCATTTTTGCCTTTGTATTCCTAAAGTCTAGTATCAACTGAAGTACAGAAAATGTATAATAAATAGTTGTTGATTGATTGATTGATTAAAATAATAAACCTCATTTCTATTCTAACATTTTTCTCTAGTTATTCATGAAGTTGCTCAAAGGGAATGAAATCTATCTTAATCTTTTCTGTCTGCTTTATGAAAACTATTAAATAGAATATTAAATGAAACAAGTTATATTTCTTTTATTAAAATATTAATTCTAATTCCTCAAGGTTTAATCCTTTATTTAAATTATAGAAAGATGAATTTTCACTTTGAGATTACCAATTCTTTTCTCCTTTCCTCCTTTCTTATTTCCACTTTTTATTCTTAATGCTACTCTTTCTCGTCTATGTTAAATGTCTTTTTATTGTAAATTTTGATGTACTGAAACAATGTTCTTTTCATCCTTTTATTTTATAACACATTTGCACACTCAACATAATTATTATATTTAGAAAATGTGATATATCTTATTCTTACATATACCTGTGCAAAGTTAGACAGACAGAGACACAGAGAGGGAAGGAGTGTATATTCAACATTGTATAGTTGTTAAAGAGCTGACCTTTGGATTCAAGAAAACTTGTTCACAAAACTAGTGGGAGATGATCTTGTAACCTTGAAGTGTACCTTGGCAATTCCTTAAAACCACATTGCTGAATAGTAACTTACATGTGCTTTTGTTCAAGAAATTCCTCACCAGCAGCTATATCACCACTGGTCTGTGAAGATAAGTGATACAGAAGAATTCCTGTGCCACAGATACATATATGTATATGAACCCAGAGCTGCTAGATGGTGGAGTGGATAGGATGCTGGGCTTAGAGTCAGGAAAACTTCAGTTCAAATCCTGCCTTAGACATTTACTAGATGGGTGACCTTGGACAAGTCTCTTAAACTATGCTTGCCTTAGTTTCCTCATTTATAAAATAGGGCTAAAAAACACATCTATACTACACCCTGCCCCACAAGAGTCACTAGGAAGCACAATGATAGAGTGCTGCACCTGGAGTCAGAAAGAGTCATCTTCCTAAGTTTCCCCATTTTTTAAATGAATTGGAGAAGGAAATAGCAAACTACTCCAGTCTACTTGCCAAGAAAACCCCAAATGCAGTCAGGAAAAGTTGGATTTGACTAAACAGCAACAACAAAAATTATCCAAGAAGGCTATGAATAAGTTTAGTAGAGACAACAGTAGGTTTTTATTGCTTTATGATTAGATTTAAAATATAAATACCTTTGAGACATGATGCTCTGATTCAACAAACAGTAAATCATTAAAATAGAGCCCTTTTAAAAATCAATCAGTTTCATCCTTTATCTGAAGCCTTTTCTAACTTCTCTGAATTCCAGTGCCTTCTCTCTATTAATTACTTCATATTTCCTGTCTATAGCTTGTTTTGTATATATTTGTTGGCTTGTCATCTCCCTCGTTAGATTGTAAACTCCTTGAGAGCAGGGCTGGTCTTCTGTCCTTTTTTGTATTCCCAGCACTTAGGCATTCTTAATAAATACTGATTGGTTGATCGATAGATCAATGGATTGACTTAGAGGCAAAAGCATTGAAATCGATTTCTTTTTAAAGAATCCTAGACCTAGAGCTAAAAAGGACCTCAGAAGCTGATTATTCTATCCTCCTCGTTTTCTCCATGAGAAGATTGAGACTCAGGAAGCCAAATGACTTTTCCTATATCTTAGAGGTAGTAAGGGACCAGAGATTTGAACCCAGGTCTTCTGACTCCATAGCTGGTAGGTGTATTTGTAAGTCATAGCCTCCTAGACATGATGTGCATGAGTTAAAACTAACCCAATGGCCTATTACAATCATAGGACTATCTGAATCTGACAGATAGAAGATTGATGTCTGAAATAAAGGTAACCCATTTAAAATTGTTTCAGGAAGACCCATAAACTGGAATTACAATTGCCAAGTAGAAATCAGAGTTCCTGATCTCAATTCCTTCTGAATATATGATTTAGTCATCCTGTCCTTCCTACTAAATCAGCCGCTTATGTCTTGCTATTTATTTTAGCTCTTCGATTAAAATTAAAGCATTCACGGTGTATTTTAACAGTAAGCAGCCCTGGGTGAAATCTAGATTGTTAAAATACAGATGGAGAAAAATCATACATCATTCTTTTTGAGGCAGCCATTTAAAAAAAAAGACCAAAAAACAAATCTTAGTTGATAATATCTTTCTTTCTTCCCCCCCCCCCCCAAGCTTAAGTCTCTATTAGACCCCCCACTCCCAGACCTGAACTTAAATATTACTTTACAAGTGACAGGAGCTGTAACTTCAGGAGGTCTCTGATTCCCTTCTAAAATCTCTTTCATCAAGAAATTCCACCCTGTGGGTGTTCTTCTGATTTCACATGCACGAATGCTTCCATGCCCTCCCACCAGTTACCACTTAAATGCCTATTAGCCAGCATTACTTAAGCAAAAGAATTCAGTTTTGTCTTGAGAGATCATCAAGTTAAAGTTTGAGGATGTATTTGTATTGTTGCCTGTACCCAGAACTGTGTGAATTTTCCCTGCCATCAACCTGCTCCTTCCTATTACCCTGAAATTACACTGTAGCCATCTGTAAAATAAGGGGGACCCCTTATCATATGCCCTTACCCC